>NC_059197.1:19667231-19777231 GCF_020615455.1 Coregonus clupeaformis | reverse complement strand
GAGAGGTAGAAAATGGAGGGGGTGCTGAGAGATTGTTTCATGAATGTCTCTTTCAGCACTAAGCTCATGGTGCAGTATCCACCCCCTCAGAATAGCAGTCTGGCTTTTTAACATCTCGCTCTCTCTCTCGCTCTCAGAGCAGTCTGGCTTTTTAACATCTCTCTCTGGTTCCAAATCTGACTCTAATTCTGCTAAGAAAATCCGATTGCAGCAGCTTAGCAAGAGCAGGCATGCAGAAGCAACCACGACCCCAATCAATGGATGAGCAGAGTACATCTCTTTTTTCCCTTTTTGACTCATTCTGTCTCTTTCTCTCTCCTTGTCTTTCTGTCTCTTATCAAGAGTCAAGTGCACTTTGTACTGGGACACCAGACATGGTATAGCTTCCATCTTCTTCTGCCCGTGTGTGTGTGTGTGTGTGCGTGCGCAAGTGTGTGTACGTGCACGTGCATGTGCATGTATGTGTTAGTCAGCCTGTCCATCTGACGCCAGACAGAAAAGTGGATCTGGCAAGGTACAAGGTGATCTGTCCGGCGGGATCTCAACCTGGTGGCCCCTGGAGGGCAGAGCTCAGGCAGAGAGAACACACACACACACACACACACACACACACACACACACACACGCATATAGGAGATACACACTAATCAGAAACTGTGCTACACCACCCTTGGGGCAGTGTAATCCATACACTAATACACACAGAAACACACACACTCCCTCTCTGGTGTTTGAACCTTGGCAAATGTTTGCTAATTAAAAATTACTTAATTGTGCAGAGTAGACCCTTTGAAGGACAGGGAGCCAATTGGTTAATGAGTTGATGCAGTGTCTGGTGGTTAGTGTGTCTGCTGGAATCTAATCAATACTCTCTCACTTCTAAGAGCTCTCTCAGACAGCACAACACCCTACACAGACACACACACACACAAACACACTATTGAACTGCTCACTCTGTCATTGTGTCCCTGTTGCTGTGACATCAACACCTCAGTGGACTGGTTACCATGGTGATGGCCTTGTCAGACCACACCAATGTGACCACAGGGTGATAGATAGTGTGTGTGTGTGCACACCTCACAAGGTTGAAGCTCAGACACGCACACATTGTCACCTGTCAATAGATTACCACAGGGAGTTTTATCTGGCTCACACACACACGCTGACGTAACCTGATCACGCATGCACACACACCCTAGCCCCCCTCCCTGTCACACCTTCCCCTCTCCCCTGAACACAGTCAACAATGTGTCCATGTCTCTTACTCAGTTGGCTGTGCTCAGGTGTGTGAGCCATCCCACTGTCTCCCGGCAGGGGCCATGCTGTCCCCCACAGAATGTTTTGATTAGTTTGGCCCAGGCTGAGCCTGGGAGCCTGTAGGGGGACACAGTGGACCCTGCCAGGGCTGACATAATCAGGGTGGCTCAACCTTTTTTCAACCGTTTTCACTTTCTCTCTCTCTCTCTCTCTCTCTCTCTCTCTCGCCCCTCAGTCGTACACACAGACCTGCTGACAACAGCACAAGGACAGAGCCACAGGACTAGGTGATAAGAGAGAGAGAGAGAGAGAGAGAGAGAGAGAGAGAGAGAGAGAGAGAGAGAGAGAGAGAGAGAGAGAGAGAGAGAGAGAGAGAGAGAGAGAGAGAGAGAGAGAGAGAGAGAGAAATAGCGTTGGGATATGCCAGCACCTGTGATTGATGAGACTCTGGTCATGTGTGACTGTGCGACAAAATTAAATCACTGTCTACAGTACATCCCTCAACCTCACCCTATCCCCACCTCTCCCTCAGCTATTGTACACTTTCCTCTTGGATTCTTACTGTATATACTATTGTAAGGGTTGGTGTGAGGTGTGACCCAGGTGCAGTGCAGGATAGACAGTAGGCAGTAGGCAAGGATGGTGAAACAAGGATCTTTACTGGTGGTCCAAAAGCCAGGACACAAAACAACGGACTATACATGAAAACAAATGAGGAGCACATAGGTCTCCAAAAAACAGGCTGACAACAAACAATACTAACTCTGACTGGAAAAACACAATGACACAGGAAGAACACTTCTCGATTACCTGTAACTCCGTCACGTGATCCGACACTGATACGTACTGCTTGACATTAAGGAACTAGCAGAGAAAACTGAGCAAGGGAACACAGGGAAGTGAGGGCATAAATACACAGGTGAATCAGACAGACACAGGTGACACCAATAGGCAGATAAATAGTCCCGACTGTGAGTGAGGAGTTGCCTATGGTTGTCGGAGACACCTAGTGGGTCGTTCCGGAACTGCGACCCACTCCGACGGAATGCTGTATCAGCCCTGGGTCCAGATTGTCCCTCCTGGGCACCCCGGAACGCTCCACCGGCCCATAACCCTCACAGTCCACCAGAAATAGGAGACCCCTCCCCACCCACCGGCAGTCCAGGATCCGGTCCACAGTAAAAGCTGGGTTCCCTCCGACGAGGCGCAGCGGGGGAACAGGACAAGGAGGGGGAGCCAGGGGACAGGTGGCGACGGGCTAGAGGAGGGACACATGGAATGTGGGATGCACCCGCATGGTGGGGGGAAGTTGCAGAAGGTAGGTCACTGGGTTGACACTCGGAATGGCCCGACGGGACCGCCGCCGCCTCCTCTTGCTCTGCGAATAGGTGGGCTTGGGGATAGGTAGGGGTCGGAGCAGCCCTGCCGCGGGCTGACGGGAGCTCTTCGTGCGTGCGCACACCGGGCAAGCAGACACAAAGGCGCGTGTATCCCCCTCAGCAGATGGCCACCAGAACCTCCGACGCAGGAACTCCAATGTCCTGGCATCCCCTGGATGGCTGGTGAGGTCGGACGCGTGCGCCCACTGAAGCAGTCGCGAGCGCGCAGCCTTGGGTACGTACATCCTCCCCGAAGGGCCTCCGCCCGGATTGGGCTCCCGCCATAGCGCTGCTCTGACCAGCCTATCAATTCCCCACGAAACTGGGACAGCCATCAGGGCATTGGGGACAATGGGGTTGTCCCTCATGGCCAGCGTCTCCGGACGGGACAAGGAAAGCCATCGCCCTCGTGTGGGCCTGGCACCCGGCAGGAGATCGACAGCGCAGTCATAAGGCCTGTGAGGAGGTAGGCCCTTGGCACGCCTCTTACTAAACCCCTCCCCCAGATCCCAATACTCCCGGGGAACGCCTGCCAGGTCTGGGCCGGTGACGGAGTCTGTAGCCGCCGTCCCCCTGGTGGCAACCGCCGCTAGGGCGGTAGGCAGTTCGGAGTGCGGGACCTGGGGAAGAGGTAAGGACTGGTAGGTGGTCTGGGACGGTGGTTTGGGCTGATGAGTGGTCGGTGGCGACCGGAACAGGATGGGGGCGGAGCCTCCCTCCAGGATGAGCCACCCCGTGGACCAGTCTATCCGGGGGTTGTAGGCGACCAGCCAGGTGTGACCCAGGTGCGGTGCAAGATAGACAATAGGCAGAAGGCAAGGATGGTGAAACAAGGATCTTTACTGGTGGTCCAAAAACCAGGACACAAAACAACGGACTATATATGAAAACAAATGAAGAGCACATAGGTCTCCAAAAAACAGGCTGACAACAAACACAATGACACAGGGAGAACACTTCTCGAGTACCTGTAACTCCGTCAAGTGATCCGACACTGATACATACAGCTTGACATCAAGGAACTAGCAGAGAAAACTGAGCAAGGGAACACAGGGAAGTGAGGGCACAGGTGACACCAATAGGCAGATAATTAGTCATGACCGTGAGTGAGAAGGTACCTATGGTTGTCGGAGGATGACACCTAGTGGGTTGCTCCGGAACTGCGACCCACTCCTGTAGCATACTATAGGATATTGTCTGTCTCTAAACAAATTCTATTGGCAAGTTTCTATCAATCTGTCAATATCAATATCCATTTGTCTGAGTCAAATAGTTCCTCAATAAATCCTTAGTAATCTCTCTCTCTATAACACACGCATTCTCTCTCTCTCTCTCTCTCTCTCTCTCTCTCTCTCTCTCTCTCTCTCTCTCTCTCTCTCTCGCTGTTGACAGGGGAGAGTCTGTAATATGTAATGACGGGTGTCTATAACCCCTGACCTCTAACCTCTGACCATAATAACATGTCTCAACACTGACCCTGTTGACAACAACATATTCTTGTCATTGTTTCCACCTAACAATGATTGGTTTGTCCAGGAAACAATAGAGAAAGAGAGGCTGTAGGGGTGGTGATGTAGAGATAGATAGGTTAGAGAGGCTGTAGGGGTGTTGACGTAGAGATAGATATGTTAGAGAGGCTGTAGGGGTGGTGATGTAGAGATAGATAGGTTAGAGAGGCTGTAGGGGTGGTGATGTAGAGATAGATATGTTAGAGAGGCTGTAAGGGTGGTGATGTAGAGATAGATATGTTAGAGAGGCTGTATGGGTGGTGATGTAGAGATAGATAGGTTAGAGAGGCTGTATGGGTGGTGACGTAGAGATAGATAGGTTAGAGAGGATGTAGGGATGGTGACGTAGAGATAGATATGTTAGAGAGGCTGTAGGGGTGGTGACGTAGAGATAGATAGGTTAGAGAGGATGTAGGGATGGTGACGTAGAGATAGATATGTTAGAGAGGCTGTATGGGTGGTGATGTAGAGATAGATAGGTTAGAGAGGCTGTAGGGGTGGTGATGTAGAGATAGATAGGTTAGAGAGGCTGTAAGGGTGGTGATGTAGAGATAGATATGTTAGAGAGGCTGTAGGGGTGGTGACGTAGAGATAGATAGGTTAGAGAGGCTGTAGGGATGGTGACGTAGAGATAGATAGGTTAGAGAGGCTGTAGGGGTGGTGATGTAGAGATAGACAGGTTAGAGAGGCTGTATGGGTGGTGACGTAGATATACATGTGTATAGGTTACACACAGGATCGGTTGAGGGTAGATAGAGAGAGGAGGGATACAGGTTTGAGAAATTTATATGTGGAAAAATATATATAAAAAGGCTAAAACCTAATCTAAAGCCTTTAACCAGAGCCCCAAATCATTTAACAAACAATATCAACACAGCACTTCTTAGCATTTGATCCAGAGCACCCTTGAAGCATCCCAGATCTTGCCTACTACTTACTTAAATGACATACTGTGTACTAATCGGACTACATACTATTTAGAATGTACTGTTTAGTAAAATGAATGCAGTAAGCAACAAATATCAGCATACTAGGCTCATGAGATTACATTATTTCATGCACAATTACGTTAATTCCAGCCATTCGTTCATTTTGGAAGAGCGCATCCACTTATCTGATTATCAGCTGTTGTCAAATACACATGGGTCTGGAAAGGCGATTGTCTTCCTCAATAGTGTGAAGCGAATTCTACTAGATGAAATGCCTAAATTAGTATGACATCTTGGCATTTAACAAAAGCTGGAGAACAAAGTACATCCATGTAGGCTACTTTTTTGCAGGTGCATGAGTTATAGGTGAACTCATGATAAATAAAAAGGAAAACGCCGCACACTGCTGTTCATGCTCCCAGGTGATTTTATTGAAACAACGTTTCGACCCTTAAGTCTTCATCAGGCAATTTGACTTGAAACCTTTTCTATAGTTCTAAAATGTTTGAACTAGGCCTACTGTTTATAACCTCATTTAATATTGTGTATACATACTGTATATCACTGTAATATTTATCACATTCTTCATGTATGGTTATATATTTTGTTATAGAAACGTTGATATTGTGATATCTTTAATTATGTATGTTTACCTCCTGTTTCAGGAAGTGATGTCACTGTGCACTATCAAACGTTCTATTTTTCGCATACCCAGAATGCCTACTATTTAGAATGCAAGTACGGGCATTCGGACACAGCCATTCTCATCGAGGGATTCTCAATGTGATCAACCTGGTGAAATAACGGATGAATAGTAGGTATTCTCCCAACCTACACACAAACACAGTTGTGCGCAGACACATACACATCTAATCAGTATTCTCATTACCGCTGTTGATCTTTCCTATCCCTGCAGACAGTGTTATTTACCCAGTGTCTCTGAGCAGGTGGAAACAGGGAGACATACTGTAGGTAATGAGACTGATGTGTGCAAGAGTGCGCTCTGGGTAATTTATTTTGATATGAAGCCTGATGGGATGAGAGAGGATCAAGAGATTAATGCCAACTCCCCTTTTCTCTCTCCTCTCCTTCATTCCATCTCTTTCTCTCTTTATTCAAATCTGCATTCCTGATGCTGATTGTCCTTTCTGGTTAATTAGATATGAATTGTTTCTCTATATTAATGAACATTGCCACATATGCACACACTCTCATAGACACACAACACACAACATAACACACACTTCCTAAAAGCACACACACTCCCAACGCATCATCACTGACCCCTAACCCCTGACCTGGTAGTCCATCATTACCTCATGTTGACCCCTGACCTCTTCAACTGAGGGCCTGGCGAGTCAAAGGGCTTCAAACAGGTGGACACAGGTGTGGTGTCTCACTGCAACCCACTGTCTATAGAATTAGAGAGGAAGAGATAATGTCTGTACACTGCAACCCACTGTCTAAAGAGAGAGGAAGAGATACTGTCTGTACACTGAGACAGGGAGAAGGAGGGAGAGAGAGAGAGGGAGAGAGAGGGGGAGAGAGGGAGAGAGAGAGGTAGGGAAAGAGAGAGGGAAGAGGGAGGGAGAGAGAGAGGGAGGGAGAGAGAGACAGAGGGTAGGAGAGAGTTAGTCTTTCATGTCACCCCAGAGTTTAGAAGCTTCCCTTTCATGTGAAGATTCTGTCATATTTTCTCTTTGTTCTGATTCCATCTGCTGCACCTCTCTCCCCATGATAAAGACATCACTCTCTTCTGCGAGCCTCTGACGGGAGGGCATACAATGTGTGTGTGTGTGTGTGCATGTGTGTGTTTGTGTGTGTGTGTACAGTATGTGCGCAAGTTAGTAAGGGATAGAGTTTTGATTTAAAGCATCATTCACAGAGGAGCTTAGCAGGAGGAGAGGCAAGCTGGTGTATCAAAAGCTCTCGCTCTCCGTCTCTGGAGTGAGAGAGTAAGAGAGTGAGAGGTAAAAGAAAGGAAAGGAGGGGTAGCCAAGGAAAGGAGGGGTAACCAAGGAAAGGAGGGGTAACCAAGGAAAGGAGGGGTAACCAAGGAAAGATGCATGATGTCACTGGGGAAGAAAAGCAGAAACAGTCCTCTGTTCTACCTGGTGTTTGAAGATGGCCCCTAGGAGAGTGTGAAGGAAGACAGAGCAGCTGTAGTCTTTTTACTGCCACTCTAACTCAATTTCCCATGAGGCCAATGGGCTGATAATAGGTGTGATTGGCTAGAGTTTACAGGTCTGTAAATAAGGAGGTCAGGGAGGCCTGGTCTTCAACAGGACTAGACAGCCCCAAGAGAGGAGAGGGACACACACACACCACACACACAGATGCACACGCACACAACACACAACACACACACACACACACACACACACACACACACACACACAGACATTTTAGGACCCCCTGAGGGTCTTTATAGAGTGAACCAGGGCTCTTTTATTTGACCGTTTCTCTTTCCGTCCACACACAGCCAAGGTTTCTACAAAGCCTCTCTTTTTGTTGTCCTTGTTACAGACTGAGCTGGTCGCAGGTTACAATAAGTTCCCCCTGTCTGATCTTAATTGGACCTGATGTGTTGTTCTACTCCCAGGATGACAGTTCTACTGGGTTCTGCTCAGTTTTAGTGGAACCCGGGCCAAGAACCTTTGGCAGCCAGCACTCTGTAAAACACTTAGGACAGGGGTTGTAAAGGAGCTGGCACAGAGAGAAGGACCCTAAAATAACTGTTATTGTTTTGTTTTTAACATTTTCTCTCCCCCTCTCACATCTGTTGGGTGGGATAGTGAGAGCCATGGCAACCCCCTTCTCACCCTCCCTCTCTCCCTCCCTCAATCAAGGCTTTCTTTTTCAGTGGTGCTTTTCTCAATATAGTCGTAATTTCAAATCTCAACGGTTTTAATTTTGAGAAAGCTTTTAAAGGATTAGCGAGTGCCGAGGCGGAAAAGGGCCTCTCAAAGTTTTTTTTTTTTTAAATACAGCGTCACACACAAACACACACCAGTCTCATTGCTACGAACGGCTCCACGCCACTTGCCTGCTGTTACGGTTTTCCTAGGAACGTCCTGCTCTTGTAAGGAATGGCTGTTAGATGGTTCTGGAAATGGAAGTTAACTGAAATAAAAGTCTCTGGATGGACCGCAAGAGTTTTGAATGTGTTAAATGTGCTTGGGCATGCAACTTTTCATTCAAACCCTTTAAAGGGATAAACTTGATTCCACTGGAGTGAGCATGCAATCTGGCGAAGCCATCAATCTGGCAACAGATGCTTTGGAGATGACCATGGATTCCTCCTGCCAAATTAAAGGAGCAGCACCTAAACTTCACAGCAGTGTTCCTTATTGTGTCTTTACCCCCTCTATATCCAGACAGCTTCCCTTGACCATTTGTCTCAGCCTAGGGACACATTCTGTGTCTGACCTCTGATTGGCTCTTCCCGACAGCCTAGTTCCTCTGAGGCATACAGACAGGAAGTAGCATAGACGGCCTGTAGTTAGGACTGATAGAGTGACCATAAAGCTAACGCTGGGATGCCCAGAGGGAGTTAGAAGGGGTAATAACCACCCCATTAGAGGTGTTTTTGTGTGTGTGCGTGTGAGTGTGTGTAAGTTGTGTAATGAGGGGAGTATAGGGTTGCTGACAGGGCTGTGTAGACCACCCTCTACCATGGTGAAAGAGGCATTTAATCCTCCCTCTCTCCCTCTCCGGGTTTTCCGATGGGATGTGTGTGGAAAGAAGGAGTGGGTGTATAAGAGAGAGAGAAAGAGAGAGAGAAGGAGAGAGAGCAGAGGCCTGTCTCCTATTAACACAGCTTTCTCTGGGATCTCTGTCAGCAAGAAACAAACCTGCCGGGAGGAGGAAAGGGGGAGGAGAAGGAGGAGAGAGGCAGGAGGAGAGAGGCAGGAGGAGAGAGGGAGGAGAGGAAGGAGGGGAGGAAGGAAGGGAGAAGGGTACAGCTGAGGGATACAAGTGTGGAACATAAAGATGTAGGCCTACTTAGAGAAGACATAGAAAGGAGGATCAAGGGAATTAGTGTAGGGTAAATCAACGAGGGAGAAAGGTGAAGAAACAGGAAGATATGGAGGAAAGGGGGTTGCTAGACATCAGCGATGCATCTAAATCACACAGACACTTCTATCAATGCCAAACCACATGTAGAGTAAAGTCAAATCTGAATCCTATATCCTACAGAGGTCATTTCTCCTGAACACGTCTGTGTTTGGACTGGTCTTCCATTAAAGTTTGTGAGATATGAATTTCTGGACAGAGGACGTTAGCTATATGCTGCGGGCTACACGTCACTATAGTAACTGATGACAAATAGAGGCAGTTCTGGAATGTTTAAAAGATGGAGAGCTCTGTTTAACGTTTCAGATCGCCTTTTAAGCCAAGCGTCTGTTTTCTGACAGGTGGTAATGGATGTGTCCTCTTAGGCCCCCTTCTTTTAAAAGGCATGCTTTCAGACACACACAAAAACCCCTTTACACTCTCTCTCACACACACATGCAGACACATTCTTAGCTCGTACTAGAGAGTGTTTAGAATTCAGTCTCAGATGGTTTCATTATTTACGCAACCACTTGGATATTTCAGCACAAAGCCCTGCTGCCTTTTGAGAGGAGGGAAAAAAATCATGTTTTATGACCTTACAAAATTAGCAACATGTGGAGTAAAACGCTTGACCTACATCGCCCACCCGTCTTCAACATTCAGAGCCCTAGGGTGGGGACTAAGAGGGGTTGGAGGACAGGGGGGAAGGTGCCTGCGTGCGTGCCTGCGTGCGTGCCTGCGTGCGTTCCTGCGTGCGTGCCTGCGTGTGTGCGTGCGTGCGTACATAACTGCATGCGTTCCTGCGTGCGTGCATGCCTGCGTGCGTTCCTGCGTGCGTGCATGCCTGCGTGCGTTCCTGCGTGCATGGCTGCGTGCGTGCCTGCGTGCGTTCCTGCCTGCGCGCGTTCCTGCGTGCGTTCCTGCGTGCATTCCTGCGTGCATGCGTGCATGCCTGCGTGCGTTCCTGCGTGCCTGCGTGCGTGCCTGCGTGCGTGCCTGCGTGCGTTCCTGCGTGCGTACCTGCGTACGTGCCTGCGTGCATTCCTGCGTGCGTGCCTGTGTGCATGCCTGCGTGCGTGCCTGCGTACCTGCGTGCGTTCCTGCGTGCCTGCGTGCGTGCCTGCGTGCGTTCCTGCGTGCGTTCCTGCGTGCGTTCCTGCGTGCGTTCCTGCGTGCGTGCATACCTGCGTGCATACCTGCGTGCGTGCCTGCGTGCGTTCCTGCGTGCCTGCGTGCCTGCGTGCGTTCCTGCGTGCGTTCCTGCGTGCGTGTCTGCGTGCGTGCCTGCGTGCCTGCGTGCGTTCCTGCGTGCGTGCCTGCGTGCCTGCGTGCGTTCCTGCGTGCGTGCCTGCGTGCCTGCGTGCACACCCCTCGTGCATACCTGCGTGCATACCTGCGTGCGTGCCTGCGTGCGTTCCTGCGTGCCTGCGTGCGTTCCTGCGTGCGTGCCTGCGTGCGTGCCTGCGTGCGTGCCTGCGTGCCTGCGTGCCTGCGTGCGTTCCTGCGTGCGTGCCTGCGTGCCTGCGTTCCTGCGTGCGTGCCTGCGTGCGTTCCTGCCTGCGTACCTGCGTGCATTCCTGCGTGCGTGCCTGCGTGCGTTCCTGCGTGCGTACCTGCGTGCATGCCTGCGTGCGTTCCTGCATGCTTACCTGCGTGCATGCCTGCGTGCGTTCCTGCGTGCCTGCGTGCGTACCTGCGTGCGTTCCTGCGTGCGTTCCTGCGTGCCTGCGTGCGTTCCTGTGTGCGTGCCTGCGTGAATGCCTGCGTGCGTTCCTGCGTGCGTGCCTGCGTGCCTGCATGCGTGCCTGCGTGCGTTTCTGTGTGCCTGCGTGCGTGCCTGCGTGCGTTCCTGCGTGCGTGCGTGCCTGCGTGCGTGCCTGTGTGCCTGCGTGCGTTCCTGCGTGCGTGCCTGCGTGCGTGTCTGCGTGCCTGCGTGCGTTCCTGCGTGCGTGCCTGCGTTTCCTGCGTGCCTGCGTGCGTTCCTGCATGCCAGCGTTCCTGCATGCGTGCCTGCGTGCGTTCCTGCATTCCTGCCTGCGTGCTGCGTTCGTGCCTGCGTGCGTTCCTGCGTGCGTGCCTGCGTGCCTGCCTGCGTGCCAGCGTTCCTGCCTGCGTGCCTGCGTGCGTTCCTGCGTGCGTACCTGCGTACGTGCCTGCGTGCATTCCTGCGTGCGTACCTGCATGCATGCCTGCGTGCGTTCCTGCGTGCCTGCGTGCGTGCCTGCGTGCGTACCTGCGTGCGTTCCTGCGTGCGTTCCTGCGTGCCTGCGTGCGTTCCTGCGTGCCTGCGTGCGTGCCTGCGTGCGTTCCTGCGTGCATGTGTTAAACTTTTACACTGGGGTTAAAGGTTAAAGGTATATGATGGGGCTAAGCTACAGGTACAGCAACAGTGGCAGGGGTGGGACGAAGATATCGGCTGGTTACTCTGTCACACTGCAAATCTTGAGTAGGGTGAAGAAGGAGGATTTGGAGTACAGGGTGGAATTCAGGGTGGGGGGTACTTGGAAAGCAGAGCAGAGCTCTGAAGAAGGGAGAGGGTGTGGAATGGACAGACAAAAGATAGAAACAGGTTTAGAGAAAGAGAAGGACATGGCTTTGCTGCTGCTCAGCTGGTCAGCTGCTTCTCATCCTGGCCTTCTAATCAGTGACTGGTAACAAGGTGGAATTATTGGTCAATCAATGATATCAACTAATAAACTAATGACCAATGAGAGAAGAAGAAAGCAGTTGATGTGATCCCAAAGGATTTGAAACACCCTGCACAGGTCTGTCATTAATGTGACTGTCATCCAATGACTGAAGTGCCTTAATTTAAACAGTGTCCTGTCAATGTCTCTCACCTATCATTTCAGAGACGTGGGATAATGCCTATTATCTATGGCTTCAGGACACCCGACACTTGAACCTGACCATGATAATATTTACTGGTATAATGGAGGCTAAAGTATTATTCATGCTAACAGGTTGTTACAGGCCCACTGCACTTCTCAAGAAAGCCAGACAACCACCAGAGAAGTCACTCAAAATATACAGTCAGTGACCATTTGGTGAGAACTGTGCACTGTGTGTGTGCTTTGAAAACATCGATGCTCACCGGATTTATTTTCATAGTTCCTGTATTTCTCTCCCGATTATTTTCCCTCATAAGTGCCGAACGGTAATCAAATCCCAACTGAAAAATGTTCCCTCTGACTGGACCGGTGCCATTCCCCCAGTTTACATTCCTCAAACAATTCCGAGATGTTATTTTCCAAATGGGAAGGGGAGGGGGGAAAGATTAGGGAAAACGATGGAAATGACACTGGGGGTCCATGGGTTCCAGGGGAGCTAGGGGAGTTAGGGGAGCTAGGGGAGCTAGGGGAGTTAGGGGAGTTAGGGGAGTTAGGGGAGCTAGGGGAGTTAGGGGAGCTAGGGGAGCTGGGGAGCTAGGGGAGTTAGGGGGGTTAGGGGAGTTAGGGGAGCTGGGGGGCTGGGGAGTTGGGGGAGTTGGGGAGTTAGGGGAGCTGGGGAGCTAGGGGAGCTAGGGGAGTTAGGGGAGCTAGGGGAGCTAGGGGAGTTAGGGGAGCTAGGGGAGTTAGGGGAGTTAGGGGAGTTAGGGGAGTTAGGGGAGTTAGGGGAGTTAGGGGAGTTAGGGGAGCTAGGGGAGTTAGGGGAGTTAGGGAAGCTAGGGGAGTTAGGGGAGCTAGGGGAGTTAGGGGAGTTAGGGGAGCTGGGGGAGCTAGGGGAGCTAGGGGAGCTAGGGGAGTTAGGGGAGCTGGGGAGCTAGGGGGTTGGGGGAGCTAGGGGAGTTAGGGGAGTTGGGGAGCTGGGGGGTTTGGGGGAGCTAGGGGAGTTAGGGGAGCTAGGGGAGTTTGGGGGAGCTAGGGGAGCTGGGGGGTTGGGGAGCTAGGGGAGTTGGGGAGCTAGGGGAGTTGGGGGAGCTAGGGGAGTTGGGGAGTTGGGGGAGCTAGGGGAGTTGGGGGAGCTAGGGGAGTTGGGGGGAGTTGGGGAGCTGGGGGAGTTAGGGGAGTTAGGGGAGCTAGGGGAGTTAGGGGAGCTGGGGGAGTTGGGGAGTTGGGGGAGTTGGGGAGCTAGGGGAGCTAGGGGAGTTAGGGGAGTTAGGGGAGCTAGGGGAGTTAGGGGAGCTAGGGGAGCTAGGGGAGCTAGGGGAGTTAGGGGAGTTAGGGGAGCTAGGGGAGTTAGGGGAGCTAGGGGAGCTAGGGGAGTTAGGGGGTCCAAGGGAGCCAGGGGGTACAGGGGAGCAGAGAGGAAAGCACACATCCCAGTGAATTTCCCTCTGAAATGTATGGATTATCCCGCCGGTTTTAATGAAAGTTGTCAGGATTAGGAATGGTCTACTCTAATCGAAGAGAGAGAGAGAGAGAGAGAGAGAGAGAGAGATGAGAGAGAGAGATAGAGAGAGATAGAGAGAGAGAAAGAGAGAGAGAGAGAGAGAGAGAGAGAGAGAGAGAGAGAGAGAGATACTTTTTTGACTTTTTGTCTTTCTTTAATGGTACATCCTCATTTCATTAAACCCCCCCTAAAATAAAAATAACAAATTACCAATATCCCCTGTACTGCATACTCACCTTTCCCTTTACCCCACGATACAAAAACAACACCACACATCACAATAACCCAAACCTCACCACTTCTACAACCGTATATCCAGACCATCTTCCCCAGCTATACAGACAGTCCCCCCAACACACCATATCTCTTGAAATCTCCACACTTTTTATCATTTTATAGAAACCAAATTCTACCCTAAGGCGCGCAGAGACCATCCCATTACATAAATCTTAAAGGGTCTGTTATCCCTCCACCTTTGACCCTGTTCTTCCTTGTTATCCAAATAGCTAACTTTGCCTGAGCAAACAGAAAATTCAACAACACACATTTTGCCTTTTCCTTCTTTTAATACCTGTATCCCATTATAAACCTCCCGACAGTAAACTCCACCCCCAACCTCTCACACAGACATTCCAACAGAGACATTAAAGGCATTAACCTGGCGCACACAGAAAACACATGAATCACAGTTTCAGTCATGACACAGAAAGGACACCCCTGTCCGACTCCCAGTTCAACCCGTGCCAACCAGCTGTTAGTGGCCAGGGCTCCATGTAAAACCCTCTACTGGAGGTCCCCTGACCTCTTTGGTACTGGGAGTTTGTAGAGCCCCCTCCATCTAAAACCCACCATACTCTCCGCCCCACATACTCCCTGCCACTGATGTGCCTTCACTCCTGTTAGGCTCCTGATGTTCATTACCTTAATACAGAGGTTGTGTAGGGCTTTACCTCCCACCCCCTCAAACTCCCCCAGGTTCGGAGTGTTAAAATCTAACAAGTCCTCCAGACCCCCTTGCCAGTGCCCAGTCTCTGCTGTCACGTGCAGTGGCAGAAACATTTGTGGCCCCTCCCCCTTTGGCCGCTCAAACACCCCCTTTACCGGCTCAGACAGTGCCTCCTGGACCTCCCCCAGGAATCTCTCCAGCAGACTAAGAGATGTTAGTCCTGTTTGTTGTACTAGGACTTCTGGGGTTTTCTACCCCTCCTCTCCCAGCAGTCGCAGGTCACCCAGCCTTAGTAATCCCGCTGCCATCAGTCGCCTCTTCAGGGTGGCTGACTGAACCGATCTCAAAAGGATGGCTGGGTTGTGGAAGATAGGCTCCTCCCACACCCACAGCCCAGGCTCCACACCCCCTTCTCGTGTGGGCCTTAGTAGCTGCCAGGCCCTCAGCACCGCAGAGTAAAAATCAGAGAGACCTGCTGTACTCAGCCCCTCCAGCCTCATGAGGAATAGCTGCCGGTCCAACCCTAATCCGCCAGCTCTCCTCAGCAGCGCACATGCTGGCTCCTTCCATCCGACATCAGTATGGTACAGCAGTCTCTGCGCCGCCTTTAGTCTGAATGCAGCCACCCTGCTTTCCAGTTCCACCAGGCCCTGTCCTCCTTCATTTATGGACATATACAACACTGCCGCCCTCAGCCAGTGATGGCCCGACCAGAAAAAATCCACCAGCTTGCGTTGCAGGTCTGCGAGCAGACCGGCGGGGGGGTTGAGGACAGCCAGTTTATGCTAAAGGGAAGATGCCACCAGGTTGTTGATTATCAGCACCCTCCCTCTATATGACACTTGGGACAGGAGCCACCTCCACCTGGCCAGTCTTGACACCAC
The DNA here is from genome assembly GCF_020615455.1 of Coregonus clupeaformis. Lineage (NCBI taxonomy): Eukaryota > Metazoa > Chordata > Actinopteri > Salmoniformes > Salmonidae > Coregonus > Coregonus clupeaformis. The sequence goes on along the minus strand of NC_059197.1, from coordinate 19,761,937 downwards.
TGCCTGTGACAGCCCCTCCCAGTTCTTCCTGACCCACCTCTCCGAGCCCAGGTACACCCCCAAAATTCTAAGCCCTTCACAACCCCACTGCAAACCCCCTGGAAGCAGAGGAGGGGCCCTATCCCTCGATGCCCCATATAACAGAGCTTTGCTCTTGCCCCAGTTTACCTTAGCTGACGAAGCTCTCTTGTACACCTTCAGACTATTATCTAGTGCCTGCATATCCTGACCATGCCTGACCATCACAGAAACGTCATCTGCATACGCTGACACTGCTATGCCTGTCCAGCACACTCCCTGTAGTCTCCTGCGTAGCAGGCCCAAAAAAGGCTCAATGGCTAGTGCATATAACTGCCCTGATAGAGGGCATCCTTGTCTAATGCGCCGCCTTACCCAGACTGGCCTACTGAGCCCCACTCCCACCTTAACCATACATGATGCCCCAACCTACAACATCTTCACATAGGCCAAAAACCTTTCCCCAAACCCAAACACAGACATCACATTAAACAGATACACATGGTCCACTCTATCAAAAGCCTTCTCTTGATCTAAAGAGAGCAAACCAAAGTTCACATTAGAACCTCTTGACAAGTCCAACATGTACCTGATTAAGAACAAGTTGTCCGTGATTGAGCGTCCTGGTACACAATATGTCTGGTCCTTGTGTACTATAGAGTCCAGATGGGACTTCAGTCTGTTAGTGAGGACCTTGGCAAATATATTGTAGTCCGCACAGAGCAATGCGACAGGCCTCCAGTTCTTAAGTTCACACAAGTCCTCATTTTTGGGCAGGAGAGTCAGAGCCGCCCTCCGGCAGCTCATCGGCAACTCTCCTACCCCAACGCACTCACGCAACACGCAAAAGAAGTCCAGTCCAATTATTCCCCAGAATTCTTTATAAAGCTCCATTGGAGTCCATCGACCCCCGGTGCACGGCCGGGGGACATCTGGGTTACGGTCTCTGCCAGTTTTTTTGGACAACAGGGGAATGTCCATTTCATCCCTTTGTACCAGAGAGAGCTTAGGGAGTTTGGCAAACAAAACCTGAGCACACATAGGATCACACAGTTCTGCCCTATACAACTCTGTATAAAACTCCACAGTCCGCTCCCGCATCTCCCCCACCACAGAGGTCACCCACCCATCCGAAAGCCGAAGACAATGCATACCCTTGGCTTCACCGCTCTGTCTTTCCAAACCAAAGAAGAAGGAGCTGGGAGCATCCATCTCCTTGAGCACGGAGAACCCTTTGCTTTAACCTGGAATAAACTGCCCAGGTCCCTACGTAGTTCAGCTAAATTAGCCTGGAGGCCTACATTGCCTTGCCCCACCAGCTCTACCTCCATCTCACTGATACTACGCTCGAGTTCCCCCAGTACTCTCCTAGCCTCTGAGGATGAGAAAGCTGTATACTTTTGGCAGAAAAGCCGAATTTGGACTTTTCCCACATCCCACCATTGACTCAGAGACTCATACTCCTCTCTTTGCTGCCCCCACCTTTCCCAAAAAGTCTGGAAACCTGAGCAAAAAGTGGCATTTTGTAAGAGCTTTACATTAAACTTCCAATAGGATACCTGCCGAGGCCCTGGTGAAATAGACAGTCGAGCCATGGTTATGTGATGATCCAAAAAACCTACCGGGAGAATAGTAGCGCCCAACAGCCTATTGCTCTGATTCCTGGACGTGTACAATCGATCAAGCCGGGCTGCACTCACCCTAGCCCCAAAGACCTTCACCCATGTATACTGTCTTGTGTTGGGATGTCTAGTTCTCCAAACATCCACTAGGTCAAACTGATTAATAACGTCCCTTAACACCCCCACTGAACCAGAATGAGGCTCCTCCCCATTTCTGTCTTTCGTCAAATCCATCGTACAGTTCCAGTCCCCGCCGACCACCAGTGTCCGCTCAGGCGATATCTGTGAGAGTTCCTGTCTAAGACACCCAAATAGAAGCCCCCTCTCTCTCCCTGTGTTAGGCGCATACATATTTATAAAGACAAAACCCCTGTTGTTAATTTCTGCTTTTACTACAAGCAGTCTACCCCTACACACCTCTTTTGAGGAGCACATTTTTACAGACAGACCTGGTACAAAAAGGACTGCCACCCCTGCACTAACATTTGTCCCATGGCTCAGCACACTTGCCCCTTTCCACCAGAGCCCCCAATCAACTTCATTCACCACATCGCTATGCGTCTCCTGCAGAAACAACATCTGTACTTTTTGTTGTTTTACATATTCACCCAACACATTCCTCTTTCCCGCATCTCTGGCGCCATTAATATTAAGCGAGCCTACCCAAAAAGTCTCCATAAGAAGTGGGAGAAAAGCCAGTTTCCTAAACCGTTTCCTGGGTGAGAGGACACCATGCCCCTCATTTTTCATAGCATGTTGTACTGATCTTACAAACTTTCCCGGATCGCAAAAAAAAGCCTCAAGATTAACTTTTTTCCCCTTAGTCTCATTCAGGAACCTTGACAGTTCCATCACTGTGTACTTTAACCCCTCTGACTGACTGGCTGTCAGCTCTGGACCCATTGAGAAGGAGTCTGAAAGGAAATCCTCCTCATCGTCTTCCTCCTCAGACTCACCTTCCTCCTCCTCATCTCCATCTCCCAACCAGACCACCTGCCCTTCCTCTCTATTCGGGGCCTCCCAGCACCAGGCAAAGGTTCCTTGGTGCCTTTCACCACACCAGCCTCTGCCCTCCCACCTCCTTTCTTCTCCCCCTTTTTCCTCTTCCGCTTGACACCCTCCTCCACCCCCCCAGTCGCTTACCCTTCCCCACTATACTCTCCTTATCCACTAGCATAACCTGACTAAGCCCAGCCTCATCTACACCACCATCCATGACATGACTAGACCCCGTCTCAGCTACACCACCATCCATAACACGACTAGACCCAGCATCATCTACCCCACCCTCCATAACATGACTAGACCCAGCCTCATCTGCACCACCACCTATAGCATGACTAGGCCCAGCCTCATCTACACCACCATCTGTAGCATGACTAGGCCCATTCTCATCTAACCCACCATCTGTAGCATGACTAGGCCCAGTCTCATCTAACCCACCATCTGTAGCATGACTAGGCCCAGCCTTAGCTACACTACCATCTGTCGCATGACTAGGCCCAGCCTCTGCTGCCTGTGTCTCATGGCCCCCTGCACGTTGACCTCGATTTCCCCCACTGGTGCTTGAACCCTCACCTTGTCTACGGCCTTTATGTGGGCAAGCAAAGCTCTTATGCCCCAAATCCCCACACTCAAAGCACCGTAGACTATCTGTGTTGGCAAAACCTGCGTAGAGCCCCTCCCCATGCCTCACTTTAAAATGCACATTTAACTGTTGCTCATTGTTATTCAGAAACATGAACACTTGCCTCCGGAACGAAACAACATGCTTGACGGTATCTGACTGAAAACCTGCCGACAGTACACGAAAACCACTAGCAAACTTACCAAAACGACTCAACTCCTTCCTGATTTGATCATCCGTAACAAACGGAGGCAAATTTGCAACTACCACCCTAGTCGAAGGGGTAGAAAGAGGAGAAATTGGCACCAACACACCCCTTACAAATATTCCACTAGAAATGACCCTACCCACCAAATGTGCTCTGTTCATAAACACAACCACAGCTTTGTTCATTCTGGATGCGGAATGTATAAATTCAGCTCCTACCTTTTCGCCGACCGCGAGCAGAACCTCCTCCACCTTAATTCCATTCTCAGGAACACACCTGAATCCATGCTGTGCGCTAGGCTGCGAAGACATCGCTCAAATCACACCGTTCAAAACCCCAGGAAACTAAACGTCTGTCCTCTTCCTCCCTAACTTTGAAAATAAAAACAGTGGGTACCACTAAAACAAACAGTGCATTAACCCTCCACCATAGAAAAGAGAAATTGAAAGGAAAAACCAAGGAAAGAAACAAGAAATAAGTCAGGACAAGCCCTCCACACCAAACACACAAACTCCAAAAAACTCCCAGCATGCACCGAGAGAGAGAGAGAGAGAGAGAGAGAGAGAGAGAGAGAGAGAGAGAGAGAGAGAGAGAGAGAGAGAGAGAGAGAGATGGAGAGAGAGCGAGAGAGAGAGAGAGAGATTTTAATTTTTATTTAACCTTTATTTAACCAGGTAAGCCAGTTGAGAACAAGTTCTCATTTACAACTGCGACCTGGCCAAGATAAAGCAAAGCAGTGCGATAAAAACAACAACACAGAGTTACATATGGGGTAAAACATAAAGTCAAAAATACAACAGAAAATATATATACAGTGTGTGCAAATGTAGCAAGTTATGGAGGTAAGGCAATAAATAGGCCATAGTGCAAAATAATTACAATTAGTATTAACACTGGAATGATAGATGTGCAAGAGATGATGTGCAAATAGAGATACTGGGGTGCAAATGAGCAAAAATAAATAACAATATGGGGATGAGGTAGTTGAGTGGGCTAATTTCAGAAGGGCTGTGTACAGATGGAGAGAGATGGAGAGAGAGAGAGCGATGGAGAGAGATTGAGAGAGAGAGATGGAGAGAGAAAGAGAGATGGAGAGAGATAGAGAGCTGGAGAGAGAGAGAGAGAGAGAGAGAGAGAGAGAGAGAGAGAGAGAGAGAGAGAGAGAGAGAGAGAGAGAGAGGGAGAGAGAGAGAGAGATGGAGAGAGAGAGAGAGAGAGAGAGATGGAGAGAGAGAGATGGAGAGAGACTGCGATACCTTTTTCCAACCCAAACTTCCTCGCATGAGTATAAAAGAAAGAGAGGCCTCTGAGCCATAGTGATTATCTCAGTGATTAGGCCTCTGTGTGGAGACGAGACAGTCAAGCCTCTCGGCCACAATGTCAGTCCTGAGCCGCCTGAGCACTTCCTTAATCAATCTGAGTAATAGAGTGAAGCTTGCCTGCCTGTCTTTCTCTCACACAAAGAGCTGTCAGATCTCATTCTGTCTCCTAGTCAGGAAGCAGAGATGGGGCCTTTGTGCTTTCACACAAAATGGAGGATGGGCTAAACAGATTTGACACATTTATGTTTATATAAACACAAACCTAAACACAAGTACACACACATTGATGCATTCATTCCCACCTAGCTAGTATGCACATGCACGCATCACATACACACATCACATACACACAGACACAAGCACACACCCTGATAATATGAGAGTTGTATGGAAACAGTAGGAAATGTCATGCACACATACAACAGGCTGTTTATTAAATAAGTAGGACACGTTCTGGCATCCGATACTTTTATAAGCCTTGGTAGGTTTCATGTAAACACTCATCTCAACATTCATAACATAAACTGTAAAACATATAAATAATTCCTTAGAGGATATGCAACATGTGAATGATGATCTGTACCAGTATAAAAGCACCACAGCCACCAACCAACATCACAGCTGTGTGTGTGTGTGTGTGTGTGTGTGTGTGTGTGTGTGTGTGTGTGTGTGTGTGTGTGTGTGTGTGTGTGTGTGTGTGTGTGTGTGTGTGTGTGTGTGTGTGCGTGTTTGTGTGTGAGTGGGACGGTTGCAGAGAGCTCTGAAATGAAGACTATCACCACATTCCAACCCTTCTTTCAATATCCAGCCAGGATATCTGTTTCTCTTTCTCTCCTTCCTTCCCTTTCTTTCACTCTCTCTCCTTCCCTCCCTCTCTTTCACTCCCTCTCCTTCCCTCCCTCTCCTTCCCTCCCTTCCTCTCCTTCCCTCCCTCTCCTTCCCTCCCTCTCCTTCCCTCCCTCCCTCCCTCTCCTTCCCTCCCTCCCTCTCCTTCCCTCCCTCCCTCTCCTTCCCTCCCTCCCTCTCCTTCGCTCCCTCTCCTTCCCTCCCTCTCCTTCCCTCCCTCCCTCTCCTTCCCTCCCTCTCTTTCACTCCCTCTCCTTCCCTCCCATTCCTTTCCTCCCTCTCCTTCCCTCCCTCCCTCTCCTTCCCTCCCTCTCCTTCCCTCCCTCCCTCTCCTTCCTCCCTCCCTCTCCTTCGCTCCCTCTCCTTCCCTCCCTCTCCTTCCCTCCCTCCCTCTCCTTCGCTCCCTCTCTTTCACTCTCTGTGTTTGTGTGTCTCCCGTTTCCTCTCTCAACACATACAGTACATCATTCCTCTCTTTGCTAACTCACTGTGTATGTACTCTCCTCTCTAAGCATACCTCTACAGTACAGTATGTTGTTCACGTTGCACGTCTCTCTGTCTCTATCTCTCTCTTCATTGCTCTCTTTTGTTAACTCTCTGTATTGCTCGCCCCCTACCCTGTCTCTCTCGCCCTCGCTCACCCTCTCTTTCTCTCTCCTTATTATCCCGTATGCCAGTCCCCGTCCATTTCATGGGTCATTTTCTCCCTCTAATCCATCCCAGCTGTGGGAGATTGCACAGCCAATTAAAGAAAACAGTTTGGCTCCCTCACAAATGAGGCGACCACATGTTGCTGCCCTGATCGCCTTCCCCTTGGGACCCTGGAGGTCAGGGGTCATGGCGCTTGTCATTTCCTCCGCCGCAGAGGGAAAAAAAACACAGCTAGACAGCAGACAAACAGGACAATTAGACCCGCGCTGCCAGAGTGGACTCTTCACAAGCCCAGGGGTCAGGAAGGTCATGTCTGACCATCTCTACAGTAGGAGAGGGAGAGAAAGCGTCTGTCAACAGCCTAGTTAATGCTGTGTCAATAGGGGCTGGGAGGGATTAGGGGGGAAACCGCGGACAGACTACAGAAAAATATTGCTTTGGATTTGAATGATGTGTGTATCTGGAGCTGAGATCAACAAATGAAGATCAGTGTTGTTGGCACAAGCACTCTGAGGATAACGAAATCAGATCATACATGTATAATGAAGTTGTGCATCATGGAGGGAGGTTGATGATCGGACAGAGAACAAAGAAAAGCACAAACAAACAGAGGTCAACACGTGTGTGTGTGTGTGTGTGTGTGTGTGTGTGTGTGTGTGTGTCCATATGCATGTACAGTATGTTCATGATAGTGTTTGTTTTCTCTTATAAGCACCATTTCCTTGTTAATCAAACACAGTCTGTATCGCAAACATATGCACCAAATAGCTGTTAGCATGTGATAGCTAATAGCAGCTAGCATAGCATATGACTACAGAAAAAAACTGATGGACAACAGATACTGTAGCACCCAAAGCTAAGCTAGCATCACAGAAGGTCCATACTCGAACCCAATATGTACTTTAGCAGCTAACCAAAGCTGGCATCGTTAGCTACACAATTCGCCCACAAATTATAGCAGCTATGCCAACCATAGTAGTTAGCATGACACATGCTAAAACAAAACATGGCTGCTTGTTGTTGATATGATCTGAGAACAGAGGCTCTTTCAAACAGTCTGGAATAAAAAATACACTGAGCTGAAGAGGGGGTAGGGAAGGAGATGACCGGTAGCACTACAGTCACAGATGGACAGAACCACCCAAAGAAAAACAGACATTGTTCATTTCACCGTTACCTTTTCAGACTGTGATACTACATTTACATTTTAGTCATTTAGCAGACGCTCTTATCCAGAGCGACTTACAGGAGCAATTAGGGTTCCGCGCCTTGCTCAAGGGCACATCGACAGATTTTTCACCTAGTCGGCTCAGGGATTAGAACCAGTGACCTTTCGGTTACTGGCACAACGCTCTTAACCACTAAGATACCTGCCGCCCTACTAAGCAGAGATTGGAGGAGAGTGGAGGAGAGTGGTGAGTACAGTATATCAAACCCAGATCTCCCTCCCTGGCCTGCCTCTCCAGCTCCAGTCATCTGTATAATAGCAGTGTGATTGTGAATGAAATCAACAGGCTCTTTCTATTAAAAGCCTGCATTCTGTTTTATCTCTAATTTTTTTTTTAAACGAGACATTGCATTGGTATCCCTCTCGAGAAGCCATTTAAGTCGTAGGGTGGGATGACAAGCGTGATTCGTTCAGCATGCTTTTAAATGGAAAATTGTCCTCCCTAGCTGGTACATCTCTCTAGAAGATGTCAGACGTCAACGATTACCCTGGCTACCCCTCCCTTTTTATTTTTATTTCGTTTTCTCGCTCTGAAGAAACCCGTTTTCAATTCCCACTGTGTGTTGATAGACGCTCTTGTCTGGGCGACCTTGTGCACTTCCTGTGTGGAGGGGTACCAGCTGAGGGGTGAGAGGGGAAAGGGGAAAGGTCAGCCTTGTGCTTGGTGCCGTCTCTTTCTCTGTCAACACAACCTCTGCTCCGCAATACCACTTTCCCCCGGATCCTAACACAAGGGATGAGAGGGGGAGATAGGGGTGGGGGAATCAATTATCTATTCAGCCATTCCATTGGGTATATACAGAGGTACTAGGACATACAAGGGTGCACATGCACGTGCATAAACACATAGGCAACTACAATGTCTTCAGAAAGTATTCACACCCCTAAAACATTTTCCACATTTTTTTGTGTTTCAAAGTGGGATTAAAATGGATTTAATTGTCTTTTATTTGTCAACGATCTACACAAAATACTCTGTAATGTCAAAGTGGAAGGTTTGGTTATTATTAATGGAAAATAAAACACTAATATATCTTGATTAGATAAGTATTCAGTAGTCAATACATGTTAGAATCACCTTTGGCAATGATTACAGCTGTGAGTCTTTCTGGGTAAGTCTCTAAGAGCTTTGCACACCTGGATTGTACAATATTTGCCCAATATTCTTTTAAAAAATGTGTCAAGTTGGTTGATCATTGTTAGACAGCCATTTTCAAGTCTTGCCATAGATTTTCAAGCCGATTTAAGTCAAAACTGTGACTAGGCCACTCAGGAACATTCAATGTTGTCTTGGAAAGCAACTCCAGTGTATATTTGGCCTTGTGTTTTAGGTTATTGTCCTGCTGAAAGGTGAATTTGTCTCCCAGTGTCTGTTGGAAAGCAGACTGAACCAGGTTTTCCTCTAGGAATTTGCTTGTACTCTATTCCATTTATTTATTTATTTTATTTCACCTTTATTTAACCAGGTAAGCCAGTTGAGAACAAGTTCTCATTTACAACTGCGACCTGGCCAAGATAAAGCAAAGCAAACCCTAGTCCTTGCCGATGACAAGCATACCCATAACATGATGCAGGCACCACCATTCTTGAAAATATGAAGAGAGGTACTCAGTGATGTGTTGTGTTGGATTTGCCCCAAATATAACACTTTGTATTCAGGACAAAAAGTTAATTTCTTTGCCAAATTTTTAGCAATATTACTTTCGTGCCTTATTGCAAACAGGATGCATGTTTTGGAATATTGTTTGTTCTGTACAGGTTTCTTTCTTTTCACTTTGTCATTTATGTTTGTATTGTGGAGTAACTACAATGTTGTTGACCCATCCTCAGTTATCTACTATCACAGCCATTAAACTCTGTAACTGTTTTAAAATCACCATTGGCCTCATGGTGAAATCCCTGAGCGGTTTCCTTCCTCTCTGGCAACTGATTTAGGTAGGGCACCTGTATCTTTGTAGTGACTGAGTGTATTGATACACCATCCAATGTGTAACATTAATTACTGCGCTATGCTCAAAGGGATATTCAATGTCTGCTTTAAAAAAAAAATGTATCTACCAGCAGGTGCCCTTCTTTGGAACCATATAAAAATATACCTGGTCTTTGTGATTGAATCTGTGTTTGAAATTCACTGCTCGACTTAGGGACCTTACAGATCATTTTATGTGTGGGGTATAGAGATGAGGTAGTCATTTAAAAAATAATGTTAAACACTATTATTGCACATAGAGTGAGTCCATGCAACTTGTTAAGCACATTTTAAATCCTGAACTTATTTTTGCTTGCCATACCAAAAAAGTTGAATACTTATTAAATCAAGACATTTCAGCTTTTCATTTTTAGTTAATTTGTAAACATTTCTAAAAACATTATTCTACTTTGGCATTATGGGGTATAAAAATTTTATCCATTGTAAATTCAGGTTGTAACACAGCAGAATGTGGAAAAAGTAAAGGGGTGTGAATACTTTCTGAAGACACAAGCACACTTTATATTCCATAGATTACTCTTTCCAACTTTTTTGTGTGGGGTATAGAGATAGGGTAGTCATTTTCATTCCAGAATTCAACAGCGTTGAGTGTTATACCACACTCATTTGAAGTTAACCAGATGTGCAGCTCAAATCCTTAAGTGATGTTGCACGGTTCCTCTGAATGCCCCAAATCTCACATCACCTCATCTCTGACCTCTCACCTTTGACTTTGGGGTCATCTAAGGAGACCCAAACCCAGGTAACATGTTCACTTATCCATCTCTTTTTTAATATAAACATCAAAAGGCCATGGGCAGGGTCAGTGTTTAACACACCCAACACAAGCATTTTGACCTGGTTACTCAGAGCTAGAGTTTTATGATCTGTTCAGTACTCTGTGATCAATGTCATTTAACTATGTGGTCAAGTGGCCCTCTACTGTGAGGTCAAAGGTGACAGTGATTATTGTTTTGGTATTATACTGAATGACTCCACCCCCCTGTGGATACTGGATACCCCCCTCCTCCTCCTAAGGCCTGCCCTCCCCTAAGTCCCGCCCTCCCTCTAAGTCCCTCCCTCCCCATGCCTGACAGGGCTCAGAGAGCCGCCTGTCAATTTGATTGATCGTTCCCAAACCTGAAGGGGCCCTATCGGTGGACGGTTCCTGTGGTGACACACAGGAGGACCGGCGTCTGTCTGTCCATGTGTCCGTGGTCTTTACAGAGAAGGACTGTTCTCATGGATGTACGTGCACGATCACACACGGATCTAGTTTCACATCACCCAGTAAACCCACATTTTGGTTCTTAATCTGTGCCTTGGCGCATTGGGTATGTGTGTGTGTTTGTGTGTACGTGAGTGCGTGCGTGCTTGCGTGCATGTGTGTGTGTGTGTGTGCGTGCTTGCCTGCGTGTGTGTGTGTGTGTGTGTGAGTCTCTGTAGTTGTGTGAGATAAAGAGAGGAGGTCTCAGCAATAAGGGACAGGCTAAGATACTGTATGATTTCTCTTCCATGTCCAGGACAATGGAGAAACTTCAGTGTAATTACTCTAGCTGTGAAATGCCACTTCAAGCATAAGAAGGGGGACCACATTCAGCTACACTACATGACCAAAAGGATGTGGACACCTGCTTGTCGAACATCTCATTCCAAAATCATGGGCATTAATATGGAGTTGGTCCCCCCTTTTCTGCTATAACAGCCTCCACTCTTCTGGGAGGGCTTTCCACTAGTTGCTGGAACATTGCTGCGGGAACTTGCTTCCATTCAGCCACAAGAGCATTAGTGAGGTCGGGCACTGATGTTGGGCGATTAGGCCTGGCTCGGAGTCGACGTTCCAATTCATCCCAAAGGTGTTCGATGGGGTTGAGGTCAGGGCTCTGTGCAGGCCAACACCGATCTCAACAAACCATTTCTGTATGGACCTTACTTTGTGCACTGGGGCATTGTCATGCTGAAACAGGAAAGGGCCTTCCCCAAAGATTTCCCTTCACTGGAACTAAGGGGATAGCCCGAACCATGAAAAACAGTCCCAGACCATTATTCCTCCTCCACCAAAATGTACAGTTGGCACTATGCATTCGGCAGGTAGCATTCTCCTGGCATCTGCCAAACCCAGATTCGTCCTTCGGACTGCCATATGGTGAAGCATGATTCATCACTCCAGAGAACGCGTTTTCCACTGCTCCAGAGTCCAATGGCGGCGAGATTTACACCACTCCAGCCGACACTTGACATTGCGCATGGTGATCATAGGCTTGTGTTCGGCTGCTCGGCCATGGAAATCCATTTCACGAAGCTTCCGACGAACAGTTCTTGTGCTGACGTTGCTTCCAGAGGCAGTTTGGAACTCTGTAGTGAGTGTTGCAACCGAGGACAGACGATTATTATGCGTTACGCGCTTCAGCACTCGACGGTTCCATTCTGTGAGCTTGTGTGGCCTACCATTTCGCAGCTGAGCCGTTGTTGCTCCTAGACGTTTCCAATTCACACTAACAGTACTTACAATTGGCAGCTCTAGCAGGGAAGACATTTTACGAACTGACTTGTTGGAAAGGTGGCATCCTATGACAGTGCCACGTTGAAAGTCACTGAGTACGGACCATTCTACTGCCAATGTTTGTCTATGGAGATGCATGGCTGTGTGCTCGATTTTATACACCTGTCAGCAACGGGTGTGGCTGAAATAGCTGAATCCACTAATTTGAATGGGTGTCCACGTACTTTGTATATATAGTGTATATGCAGACACACAGACACAGAGACAAACCATCCCTTGTCCTTTCACACACACACACACACACACACACACACACACTTCTATTCCTCCTACAGTTTCTCTGTCCACACAGGAAGAGTGTGTGGTTGATGGTTGCCAGAGAGCGGACCGTGAGGAGAGCAGTGTTTGGACACTGAAGTGGTCACATTATTTCCCTGGACCTTGTGTTGAGAGATGGACCCTAGTGGCCACTTACAGCCTGGAGCCCTGACAGCTTTCTACTGGAAAGTAGCTCACCTCTCCTCCACTCCTCTGTTTCCTCTTTCATCCTCTTTTGCTCTACATGCCTCTGTCTCTTTCTTCTCTCCCTCTGTTTCCATCTCTCTATCTAGATCTTCTCATGTCTCTTCTATCTCTTCCTCACCCTGTCTGTCCGTCTGCCTTCGTCATTCTCACTCTCATTCCCTCCCTCTGTCATTCGTCCACCTCTCCTCCCCCTCTCTTTCATCGTGTGGTTGTTTTTCTGAGGTGAGTGGTGATAGCTCCCATATATCCCCCACCAGCCCTTCCCATCCCCTCTCCCTGCTCCTCATCAGACAACACACTGCGCTCCTCTGTGGTTGTTTCAAAGGGCCCTGCGTTCCACTTAGGGCCTCCACTATTTAGACAGGCATGTTCAAGTCAACCCCTACTCCCCTTCTTCCTCCTCTTCCTCCTATTTTCTCCTCTTTTCTCTTCCCTCCTGCGGCAGAGAGTCCACCCGCAGAGTCAGAGGTTTGTATTTGTGACGATGTCTGTCAACAGGCCCTGCGGTATTCCCAACCTCGCAGTATTCCCAACCGTTATCCATGTCTTGTTTTCCGGCGATCCCAGGAGCTCTGTCAACACGGATCTGAGTGAGAGCATGTGTGCACATCCATCTGGCGCTCCAAGCAGCTTGAGTTACACATCCCCCTTTAAAAGACATCCAGGAAAAACAAATGACATCCTCAGTTTGGAAGTATGTAATCCAGGGTGTGTTTTTCTCTACTCTTCCCTGGCAGTTTAGACTGAATCACCCTCAATGATGCATCACTGTCAGGTCTCTGGTTGGAGACAATTGTTCTGCTTCCATATAATGTCATATGTTCCATATTGATGGGTATACTCTTTTAAAATGGTAACTGTCTGCAATCACAACAAGTGTGTAAACGGTGGCTGATGCCCTGCATACTGCGCTGCCACACACACACACATCAACACACACATAAACACACACACACATACACACAAATGCACGTGCACACACACCAGAGAACACACACACCAACACACATTTCCATAAAAATTTACACATCTATTAATGGATGTGTGATGCACACACACACACACACACACAGAGGGAAACATATTTCATGTTAGTGTTGCCTTTCATAGTATTGTATAATGTCTCTATACTGTCCAGGGTGATTAAACCCTGCAGGATAAGCACAGTTCAGCAGACAGAGATTTTTCGGCAAAGGAAAATGACACGTCATTCTTAATCCACGTTCCAATCCATCACTCCTGTCTTTTCCGTCACCGCGAGAAACAGAGGAGCAGGGAGAGTGAAGATCACTGCCTTGGCTGGCTCTGAGAATGATATGGGAATATCAAGGGATTGAGGCTCTCTAGAAAGATTCTCGTCTGTACAGCATGATGTCAAGGAAACTGAACTCTTTACAGCCGAGCGCTGAAAACATGATGGAAATAACACATTGTAGGAAAGGATGGCTTTTACTGAGGGAATTTAAAATTGTGAAGGTTTCAAAACAACTGTTGCCAAACACATAAACCATATAAATGTACTCCAGAGAGGCCCTGTCCCTGTTTCAACCAACACACTATACACACACACGCACGCACGCACGCACGTACGCACACACACACACACACACACACACACACACACACACACACACACACACACACACACACACACACACACACACACACACACACACACACACACACACACACACACACACACACAAGTTTGATTGCCAGAAAACACAAAATCATTATAACGTCTCAGTAAAGTGTTATATCAAAGTAACAAAACACAAATCTGCAGCACACGTGGCAGGCCTTGCAATTCAAATCAATACAACTTTATTATCCCTGAGGGGCGATTTTAAAATGCATCGTGGGAGCACAAGAGCACAATTGCATATATCTTCCATATACACATGCAACATGTAGCCCTCCATACATACAGGCCTTTGTCCCAGGGGTTAGCCCAGCCCAGCTCAGTCTTTGTTGTTAAGCCTTAACTAAGGCCTGGTATTAAGACTGACCTAAGGGCAGCAGGGTCAGATAACACTCTTACAATCAGAAAGGCCTTTATATCAGAGCAGCAGATCTGGAGTCAGTTCAGCTAACCGCTCCCTGATCTCCTGAGTGTATAGGTCCAGAGTCCATTGAGCACAGTGTTGTGTTCCCTGCAGTGGTATACATAGCGCACAGTACATCCACAGGTCCAGAGTCAGCTGAAATGCGGTTCTTTGAAGTGGTACATAGAGGTCCAGACTCAGTTCAGCTTCTCACTCTCCTGAGTGGAGAAATACACAATGACAGAGTCAGTTAAAGTCAGGACGGTTCTCTGTGGAGTCAGGATGGTGTTCACTGCTTTCCTGTGTGTATAAGTACAACAGGTCAACTAAGAACAGGCCCAGAATCAGTTTATAGTCAGTGCTTCTCTGAGGTAAGTGACCTGAAGGGTATTCCACAGAGGGGTCTGCTGTATCTCTCTAACACACCAGTAAGTCTGGTTCATAATCACACTCTGATTCACACACTCGTAAATCTCTCCCTCTGAAGTCCTGATTGAGCCTCTGTCTCTCTCCACAGCACACACCAACTCAAACAGAACAGAACACACTCTTCAGTCCCAGTGATTGTAATGCAGCGCAGGGAGAAGACATTCAACTATTCGTTCCAATTAGATTTTCAATGCCAAAGTTTGGGCCTTTGAAGTTTGGGCTGAGAGTGCACAAGAGGGATAGTTTCATTTAACTTTATTTTCAAAGCATGTCTTGGTTAAAAAAGAAAAGATGTATGCAGACTCACTTAATAAACGGGTATTGATAGAATGACAAAGAGAGGAATAGCTGGACAGAGCCAGAGGGTGAAAGAGTTCACATCCACTGAGCTCTGTGAACGCAGATGAAAGAGTAGAAAATAAAACCTATGATCAATGTCCTCTAACTCTCTCTAAATGTAAAGTTAAAGTATCTGAACCATTTTATAAGGAGCCGCTGAGTGTGATGGGAATAGGCAGGGACTGTATAGCATTATGATACATTTATCAAGCGCTGCAAAAACATTTGTCGAATGGTTCCTGTGTAAAGCTGATAGCGTGGTGTTGTGTGTACAATTGATGGCAGGGACATTCTGTACTGCACCAAACGGAACTTCAAAATGGAGAAAATGACATGAAAAACAGTATACTTAGTCATATAAAATCTTGGTATGCGTCCCCAGTCTATTGCATGGTGCAATTTGTAATAGTATCTCTGAATATAGAATAGCCTATGTCCTCCTCTTGCACTATGTCATCAAGATGTAAAAGAGGAGAGGCAGAAAGAATGGAGGGATGGGAAAATAGAGAGGAAACAGAGAGAGAGAGAGAAGTAGAGAGGGGTAGATATAAGGAGAGAGACGATAGACTTGTGGGAAGAGAAACAGATAGAGGTAGCAATAAGGAGAAAGAGAGAGAGAGAGAGAGAGAGAGAGAGAGAGAGAGAGAGAGAGAGAGAGAGAGAGAGAGAGAGAGAGAGAGGAGGAAAAAGAGAGGGAGCAAAAGAAAGAGAGAGAGAGAGAGAGAGAGACATCCCCTCCATTCCCCCCATCAGTCTTCAGTACATTAATTGAGTTTGGATGGATTGGAGATCGATGGTAGGAAGGCCCAGATTGCATTGCAGCAAGAGGGATTAAAATTTGAAATCGAATAGTTTTGTGTCTGCATACTCCCTACCTCTATGGAAAAGAAAATCAATTAAGGAAATTAAAAAAAGTTAAAGCAATGACAACAAAGTCATTTTCGACAGGCCTTTCTTATTTTTTATCCGGGGCAGACATTGAGTGCAGAGAGACATGGAGGCTCAGACTGTCTTTATCTCTTTCTCCGAACTCTCTAGAAGGTCTTAACTATAAAACCTCTCCAGAGATCTCACCTCTGACCTCTCTGACCTTAGTGGATAGGGATCCGGGGTACACCTGGCCCACCAGTATCCACAAATGCAAGTGGAAGGTCAAGAGGAAGGAAGGTCATTTTAAATGGTCACACGGGGACAACTGCCCTGTCTGTCATCAGACCACAAAGCTGGACCAATCAATACCCATCATTCTCTCTGCAGGCACGCATCACATAAGTCATAGGTCAGGCTGATCAAAAAGCCGCAAAAGAACAGGATTTTGGCTTGGGTGAGAAACGCGAGGTTTCCTAAACCATATACAGTACATTGAGAAATACGATGACCCTTGGAACTAAACTCCCCATAGCACATAAAAGAGCTCACACACACATGGACGCAGAACACAGACGTGCACAGAAAGACAGACAAAGAGCAGGCAGGCAGGCAGGCACGCACACTCCCTCCCCCCACTGCAGGCAGGGAACATAAAGGAGCTCTTATGCCAGAGAGAGACTGAGAGCTCTCTTCCACTTACTTCCATTAAAAAAGCAAAGAGGCTTTGATATCACAAGTTCTCCAAGCCCAGTTGGAAGTCATCTTTTCTATATGTATAAAAAAAGAGAGCCATTTTTTCCACTTCCAGTGTTCTCACAGTGGACTGTCTTTTGGAATGAGAGAGGGTAAGAGGGAAGAGAGGGGCATGGGTGAGGAGAGAGAAGGTGAGGGGGTGGTGGTGTAGAGCTAGGAAAGAGGAGAGGGGGAGAGAAAGGAAAGGGGATAGAGGGAGAGAAAGGTGAAGGGGTGGGGTGAGAAAGAGAGAGAGAGAGAGAGAGAGAGAGAGAGAAAGAGCGAGAGAAGGGAACAGTGAGGAAAATCATCGTACCTGAAAGCACCTGAGAGCAATTTGTCCCCAATTTTGGGAGCTGAATCACGCGTAGAAACACACACACACACACACACACACACACACACACACACACACACACACACACACACACACAACACACACACACACTGGAGAGTGGAGTCTGCGTCTGGAGGGAGTTAGACACGCAGATGACGTCTTCTGGGAAAGCCACAGGGGTCTTTGAAGAGATACCCAGTTCTGCTCTCAGACAGTGGGGGCCAGGCATTTCTGCACTAGAGTAGAGAGAGGGATGGAGAGAGAGAGAGAGAATTTGAAAACAAATCAAATTTTGATAAACTATTGGGTGAAATACCACAGTGTGCCATCATAGCAGCAAGATTTGTGACCTGTTGCCACAAGAAAAGGGCAACCAGTATTGAACAAACACCATTGTAAATACAACCCATTTTTATGTTGATTTATTTTCCCTTTTGTACTTTAACTATTTGCACATCGTTACAGCACTTTGTATAGCCATAATATGACATTTGAAATTGCACTATTCCTTTAAAACTTGTGTGAGTGTAATGTTTACTGTTCAGAGAGAGAGAGAGAGAGAGAGAGAGAGAGAGAGAGAGAGAGAGAGAGAGAGAGAGAGAGAGAGAGAGAGAGAGAGAGAGAGAGAGAGAGAGAGAGAGAGTCCCCTACCCCTCCATCATCTTAGAGATACTTTTTTTTATTCTCCACAGGCTCCCTTTCATGGTCTGGGCACTAAGCATCTCCCTCCTCCCCTCCCCCCCTCCCCCTTCTCTCCATTCCTGGAGGGGTGAAGTAGCTAGGGTGGGGTTCCATGAGTGGGCAAGGGGGGTAGGGATGGGGGTGGAGGGGAGGAGAGGGGGATTTTGGTTCCTGCAATGCCGCTTAACTTGTTGCTTATGTCTCCCCCACCTCCTCCCTCCTCCTCCCTTCTCCTCCCTCCTCTCCCTCCTCTCCCTCCCCTCCTTCCTCTCCCTCTTATCTGAGCGTCGGAAACAAGGCATTAGCCCATGGATCTGGGCCAGTGCTTTTTTTTAAATTATTGGGTTATAATAAAAACTGCTCTGAGATCAGATGAGATGGAGGGATGGAGGGAGGGCGGGATGGAGGGAGGGCCTTCTTGCGGTGGGGTGTTTGCTTAAAGCGCTGAGCTGTTATTGCAGTGGGCAGCCAAGGATTGCTCAACCTGCAACCAAGGAGGTTATTAGAGAGAGAGAGAGAGAGAGAGAGAGAGAGAGGGTGCAGGCAGCCAGGCGACGGTAAAACAGAGCCCGACCACACTGACCACATTATGTCATTCAGCTTTATGATCTGCTAATAACCAAATCGCATTTAAGAAAAACACTCTGGATTCAATTAGGTCCATGAGCGCTGCTTTGACTTCAGATATGTGTTCCATATCTGGCACAGGGAGAGGGGAGGGGGGGTGATGTCTGTAGCATGTGCTGAAAGACGCTGAAGCTATGGAGATTACTACCCAGAAACATATATTACAATTGTCTACACATGATGTGGTTTGCATGTAATTGAAATGCAATTCAAAACACGATTTTGTTTACATATCTGAGAATGCAAGTGCGCAATCCTTTAAATACTGACAGTTGTTTGCATTATATTTTATTGTACATACAAGTGAAGGAATGTAATATTATATTTTAAAAAATCCCAATTCTGTGTAAACACATTACAACACTAATGCAGGGTATCGCACAAACACGCAAACCAACCAGGAAAACATTTTAGTAACAGGAGTCACAAGATATGGTGGACAAAACACCAAACTGTATTCACAATGAGGAATACACACGACATTGACATATTTCCCCTGAAACTCAGGGTCATAGATCCCCAGTAACATCTAGAATGGAGTGGAATAACATAGAATAGAATATAACTTTATGATCCATATTGAAATGTAAATGTGTCATTCTATCTCTTTCCTGAGCCCTGGGCGACCACACAGACAGAGCTACTATACAGAGCATCATTCAGCCTAGAGAGGGAGGGAGGTGATCGTTGGATTAGGTACTTTTAATTAGTGGCTTACACAATGAGTGAACGACTTGAATCAATTGGCTCAGAGAGGCCAGTGGGCGATTGAGGAGGGGTGAGGGGAGAGTTGAGGAGGGGTGAGGGGGCGTGAGAGGAGGTAGGGGCGGAACCAACTGATCCATCACCCTGTCCAAGGGTCTCTAATTAGCTCCGACCAATCAACAGAGGCCAGCCATCAGCCTTTATTGGCAGGAACCAATCATGAGGCTCCATCAGTCAAATGTTCAGTGTGTTGGGCCAATGGCGTGTCTGGATGATGGAGGGTGGTGAGGGAGGCTGCCAGGTCCAGAGTAGGGACGGGGTGCAGAATGTGCAGTGACAGCTTTATTCATCCAATGCTTAAGCAGCCCCTGAGGAGAAGCAGAAAAATGTCAACGTGGAGAGGACGATTACGAGTGCTATCGATTCTGTCTTTTCCCTGAAAAAAACATCCCTGGCAATCTCCAAGGTCTTTTAGACTAGGAGTTGGAGGAGTGGAAGACAGGGGGAGGGACGGAGGAAGGACGCTGCTCTGTCTCCCTTTTTCATTTTCTCTCGTTCTCTCGTTCTCTCACTGTCTTTCTTTTTGCTGCTTTATATCAATACAGATAGTGCTTAGCGAAGGCCCTTCTATCTTACAACCACCACCACAGCATAAGAACTAGTAGTAGTTGTAAAACTCAACCAAGCTAGACCAAAACAGAGTGAGATGGAAAGATGGGTGTCTGAAAACGGACAAAAAGTAACTGTAAACCCAAGAGCCATTTAAAAACGGTGAAGTCAAATGAAGCCATAAACCATTATTATGATATTTTTTTCATGGTAATTACTTTCATATTCCTTTTTAAGTGTTTCGTTCCGACCGTTAAAAGCCAGGCAGGGTTAGGGGAACAAAGTGTCGAGGCAGGGCGGGGCCAGACACATACAGTACAGACACACTGCAGTACTCAGTAACACACTGAAATACACTAAACAGTAGAACATTGACACACTGCAGTGCTCAGTAACACACTGAAACACACTAAACAGTAGAACATTGACACACTGCAATATTCAGTAACATACTGAAACACACTAAACAGTAGAACATTGACACACTGCAATATTCAGTAACATACTGAAAGACACTAAACAGTAGAACATTGACACACTGCAATATTCAGTAACATACTGAAAGACACTAAACAGTAGAACATTGACACACTGCAGTATTCAGTAACACACTGAAACACACTAAACAGTAGAACATTGACACACTGCAGTACTCAGTAACACACTGAAATACACTAAACAGTAGAACATTGACACACTGCAGTGCGCTGAGTCTGACATGTATTCGACACACTAACCACACACACACTACACACTCTTTCTATTTCGTTCTTCCTAATACACACGCTCGCACGCACACACACACACAATTTAACTTGCTAGCATTCTCCAGAGCCAGACTTCCCTACAGTACACTCAGTATCTGGGTCCCAGGCCACCTCCAGTAATCAGTACTTGACAAGCATTTAGACTGGCCCTTCTTCCAACAAAACTATCCAAGCTCAGCGTATAGAGGCCAGGGCCAGCTTGCCCCTCTAATGGAAATTAAGACTTCTCATATCATAATTCAGCTCCTCATCAACTCAAATATTTATACTGAGAATGTGAGTTCATATGATGAATTGGCAATAATTGCATGTAGGTACATCCTAGCCAATACAGAGCTCGTTATGGATTTCTCTGATGATGTTGCTGGCCAGAAGTGTAGGTTACAGTAAAAGTAATTGCTGTTCCACCCTTTGCTTTTCCACCAAGAAACTCCAGCTTCATTTTGTTAGAACTGTCCCCAATGAATCAGTGGACCACTCCAACCACACCGTCCAATCACAACGGCTCACTGAAACCACCACCATCCAATAACGGCTCATGGATTTCCAACTTTGGTTCTGTCGCTTTTACACCCTGTTGACCCCTGACCTATGACTCAATCGAAGTCTCCTTCTCCACAGTAATGTACTCTGTAGTCTCCATCTCCACAGTAATGTGTTCTATATTCTCCTTCTCCACAGTAATATACTCTATATCCTCCTTCTCCACAGTAATGTACTCTTTAGACTCCTTCTCCACAGTAATATACTCTATAACTCCTTCTCCACAGTAATGTGTTCTATAGCCTCCTTCTCCACAGTAATATACTCTATATTCTCCTTCTCCACAGTAATGTACTCTATAGTCTCCTTATCCACAGTAATGTACTCTATAGTCTCCTTCTCCACAGTAATATACTCTACATCCTCCTTCTCCACAGTAATGTACTCTATAGACTCCTTCTCCACAGTAATGTGTTCTATATTCTCCTTCTCCACAGTAATATACGCTATATCCTCCTTCTCCACAGTAATGTACTCTATAGACTCCTTCTCCACAGTAATGTGTTCTATATTCTCCTTCTCCACAGTAATATACTCTATATCCTCCTTCTCCACAGTAATGTACTCTTTAGACTCCTTCTCCACAGTAATATACTCTATAACTCCTTCTCCACAGTAATGTGTTCTATAGCCTCCTTCTCCACAGTAATATACTCTATATTCTCCTTCTCCACAGTAATGTACTCTATAGTCTCCTTATCCACAGTAATGTACTCTATAGTCTCCTTCTCCACAGTAATATACGCTATATCCTCCTTCTCCACAGTAATGTACTCTATAGACTCCTTCTCCACAGTAATGTGTTCTATATTCTCCTTCTCCACAGTAATATACTCTATATCCTCCTTCTCCACAGTAATGTACTCTTTAGACTCCTTCTCCACAGTAATATACTCTATAACTCCTTCTCCACAGTAATGTGTTCTATAGCCTCCTTCTCCACAGTAATATACTCTATATTCTCCTTCTCCACAGTAATGTACTCTATAGTCTCCTTATCCACAGTAATGTACTCTATATTCTCCTTCTCCACAGTAATATACGCTATATCCTCCTTCTCCACAGTAATGTACTCTATAGACTCCTTCTCCACAGTAATGTGTTCTATATTCTCCTTCTCCACAGTAATATACTCTATATCCTCCTTCTCCACAGTAATGTACTCTTTAGACTCCTTCTCCACAGTAATATACTCTATAACTCCTTCTCCACAGTAATGTGTTCTATAACCTCCTTCTCCACAGTAATATACTCTATATTCTCCTTCTCCACAGTAATGTACTCTATAGTCTCCTTATCCACAGTAATGTACTCTATAGTCTCCTTCTCCACAGTAATATACTCTACATCCTCCTTCTCCACAGTAATGTACTCTATAGACTCCTTCTCCACAGTAATGTGTTCTATATTCTCCTTCTCCACAGTAATATACGCTATATCCTCCTTCTCCACAGTAATGTACTCTATAGACTCCTTCTCCACAGTAATGTGTTCTATATTCTCCTTCTCCACAGTAATATACTCTATATCCTCCTTCTCCACAATAATGTACTCTATATTCTCCTTCTCCACAGTAATATACTCTATATCCTCCTTCTCCACAGTAATGTACTCTATAGACTCCTTCTCCACAGTAATATACTCTATAACTCCTTCTCCACAGTAATGTACTCTATAGCCTCCTTCTCCACAGTAATGTGTTCTATATTCTCCTTCTCCACAGTAATGTACTCTATAGACTCCTTCTCCACAGTAATATACTATATAACTCCTTCTCCACAGTAATATACTCTATAGACTCCTTCTCCACAGTAATATACTCTATATTCTCCTTCTCCACAGTAATGTGTTCTATATTCTCCTTCTCCACAGTAATGTACTCTATAGTTCAAACTATATAACTCCTTCTCCACAGTAATATACTCTATAGACTCCTTCTCCACAGTAATATACTCTATATCCTCCTTCTCCACAGTAATGTACTCTATAGACTCCTTCTCCACAGTAATGTGTTCTATATTCTCCTTCTCCACAGTAATATACTCTATATCCTCCTTCTCCACAGTAATGTACTCTATAGACTCCTTCTCCACAGTAATGTGTTCTATATTCTCCTTCTCCACAGTAATATACTCTATATCCTCCCTCTCCACAATAATGTACTCTATATTCTCCTTCTCCACAGTAATATACTCTATATCCTCCTTCTCCACAGTAATGTACTCTATAGACTCCTTCTCCACAGTAATATACTCTATAACTCCTTCTCCACAGTAATATACTCTATAGCCTCCTTCTCCACAGTAATGTACTCTATAGCCTCCTTCTCCACAGTAATGTGTTCTATATTCTCCTTCTCCACAGTAATATACTCTATATCCTCCTTCTCCACAGTAATGTACTCTATAGACTCCTTCTCCACAGTAATATACTCTATAACTCCTTCTCCACAGTAATATACTCTATAGACTCCTTCTCCACAGTAATATACTCTATATTCTCCTTCTCCACAGTAATGTACTCTATAGTCTCCTTATCCACAGTAATGTACTCTATAGTCTCCTTCTCCACAGTAATATACTCTATATCCTCCTTCTCCACAGTAATGTACTCTATAGACTCCTTCTCCACAGTAATGTGTTCTATATTCTCCTTCTCCACAGTAATATACTCTATATCCTCCTTCTCCACAATAATGTACTCTATAGAATCCTTCTCCACAGTAATGTGTTCTATATTCTCCTTCTCCACAGTAATATACTCTATATCCTCCTTCTCCACAATAATGTACTCTATATTCTCCTTCTCCACAGTAATATACTCTATATCCTCCTTCTCCACAGTAATGTACTCTATAGACTCCTTCTCCACAGTAATATACTCTATAACTCCTTCTCCACAGTAATATACTCTATAGACTCCTTCTCCACAGTAATGTGTTCTATATTCTCCTTCTCCACAGTAATATACTCTATATCCTCCTTCTCCACAGTAATGTACTCTATAGACTCCTTCTCCACAGTAATATACTCTATAACTCCTTCTCCACAGTAATATACTCTATAGCCTCCTTCTCCACAGTAATATACTCTATAGTCTCCTTCTCCACAGTAATGTACTCTATAGTCTCCTTCTCCACAGTAATATACTCTATAACTCCTTCTCCACAGTAATATACTCTATAGCCTCCTTCTCCACAGTAATGTACTCTATAGCCTCCATCTCCACAGTAATGTGTTCTATATTCTCCTTCTCCACAGTAATATACTCTATAGTCTCCTTCTCCACAGTAATGTACTCTACATTTCCTTCTCCACCGTACTATACTCTATAACTCCTTCTCCACCGTAATATACTCTATAGCCTCCTTCTCCACAGTAATATACTCTATAACTCCTTCTCCACAGTAATATACTCTATAGCCTCCTTCTCCACAGTAATATACTCTATAGCCTCCTTCTCCACAGTAATATACTCTATATCCTCCTTCTCCACAGTAATATACTCTATAGTCTCCTTCTCCACAGTAATGTACTCTATATCTCCTTCTCCACAGTAATATACTCTATAACTCCTTCTCCACAGTAATATACTCTATAGGCTCCTTCTCCACAGTAATATACTCTATAACTCCTTCTCCACAGTAATATACTCTATAGCCTCCTTCTCCACAGTAATATACTCTATAGTCTCCTTCTCCACAGTAATATACTCTATAGCCTCCTTCTCCACAGTAATGTACTCTATAGTCTCCTTCTCCACAGTAATATACTATATAGATCCTTCTCCATAGTAATATACTCTATAGCCTCCTTCTCCACAGTAATGTACTCTATAGACTCCTTCTCCATAGTAATATACTCTATAGCCTCCTTCTCCACAGTAACTCCTGCTATATTCTCTGTAGTCACTAGCTGTCTGTGCCAACACCATATCAGAGCATTCAGTCAGAGACAGATAACATGTAATTGAACTCCAGAGAGAGTCCATTGTGGAAAGGAGGGATTAAAAGTCTGTGCAGTGACCAAACTAGTGAAGGATAACTGTCTATGATAACTACAAGGTTTTTTATGTATCCCCGAATTGACTGAAATATAATGGAATTGACCCCAACCCTAAGTACTATCCTGAGGTTTCAGAGATTGGGATGAGGTCATATCTGATCTGGAGCGGAAGAAGGAATGTACAGCTAACTCCTTATAAAGGAAATGTATGTTCCCTATGTCAGCCTGATAGCGTGCGTATACCAAACAAAAACGACTGCTTCCGACAGCTCTCCCAAAATAGGGGTGTTGTCATCAACATCTGTCTGGAAATGAGGTAGGGTGATACACTGAAACAATAGGAGATACACTGTATGTGTGTGTGTGCAGTGCGTGCGTGTGTGTGTGTGTGTGTGTGTGTGTGTGTGTGTGTGTGTGTGTGTGTGTGTGTGTGTGTGTGTGTGTGTGTGTGTGTGTGTGTGTGTGTTAGTGTGTGTGTGCATGCATCCTGTAGTAAGTAGAACCAGTATGAATCAGGAGCCCAGAACAAAATAAAAATAAAATGAATTTAGAGAATGAACAATTGTCTCAATTTAACTGCCTCGGAGCGAGAAGGATCCAGCTACAGGATCCAGCCCAGACGTCTCTCATCATGGACAGAGTTTACATACACTCGCTGTATGGACGCTATTAACAAAGAAAGAAAGGAGAGACAGAGAAGAAAAGTGACAGAGTAATTTAATTTTGCCTGCGCTAAAAGCCTGAGTGTTGGCATGGACAGAGACGTGCTTCGTTAGCTCACTCTCTCGCCAGCTAACGCATATTTCACCCCTGAGTAATGTGAATGAGGGAGAGATTTCAACCTCCTCCGTTACTGTTTTCTATCCATCTCCTGTCCTCTCCTCCTCCTCCTCCTCCTCTTCCTCCTCCTGCTGTTCACACAGACCCCCTCAGTCCACCCCCACATGATTCTTACCTTTTAGATCACAAAATGAAATGCATTTCTATCAAAGTAAAATAATCAGATAGGCCTATAATTTAATTGTCCTCAATGGAAACAGGCTGATTCAAATGAACAATACAATGAACCCAGTGAACAGTGAAAGGGTTGTACCATGCTATCCAGTGGGTTTGTGTTCCTATCTACAGTAAGCTCAGCTCCAGGAAGTGGAAAGGATAAAAACATTAAACGGCCAACAGCGATAACTATCAGATTCCCTGAAGACAAGCCTGCCAATTAGAACAAAACAAGAACAGAGGGACACACAAACTGTTCCCACAACTACCCACACACACTGTTCCCACAACTACACACGCACACACACACACTGTTCCCAAAACCACACACACACACACGCACACACACACACACTGTTCACATATCCACACATATACACACACACACTGTTCACACAACCACACACACACACACACACTGTTCCCACAACCACACACACACACTGTTCAAACAACCACACACACACTGTTCCCACAACTACACACAGACACACACAAACTGTTCCCAAAACCACACACACACACTGTTCACACAACCACACACACACACACACTGTTCCCACAACCACACACAACCACACACACAGTCGCTCACACACACACACACACACACACACACACAGAGAAACACGCACTCACACATGCATGCATCATGTACGCACACACACACACACAAACACACACACACACACTCACACTCACTTCTCACTTCATCACCCTCTGGTCTTGTTAAGAGGCCATTTGCAGCGTGCAGTAAAGCGGGGATACACGTTGCCGTGGCGAGTCAGGTAACAAATTGGCAACAGTGTTTTCCGTTGCTGGTGATTGGAGGAGTGTGTGTATATCACAACGGCTGACGAGTCGCCCTGTTGGAGGCCTGGTTTGTGCTGGAGCGTGAATGAGAGGAAAATGATGGAAACAGGTTGTTGTTCTCCCTTTTTATCTCTCATTCTCTCTCTCTCTTTCTCTCCCCTCCATCTCTCTCTCTCTCTCTCTCTCTCTCTCTCTCTCTCTCTCTCTCTCTCTCTCTCTCTCTCTCTCTCTCTCTCTCTCTCTCTCTCTCTCTCTCTCTCTCTCTCTCTCTCTCTCTGTTTCTCTGCCTGTGGGGGCTAAACCACATTATTAATCTATTATTCTCTCCTTCTCTCCATCTCTCCTTCTCTCATTCTCTCCTTCTTTCCTTCTCTCCTTCTCTCATTCTCTCATTCTCTCATTCTCTCGTTCTCTCGTTCTCTCATTCTCTCATTCTCTCCTTCTCTCCTTCTCTCCTTCTATCATTCTCTCCTTCTCTCCTTCTCTCCTTCTCTCCTTCTCTCGTTCTATCCTCTTCTTCTCTCCTCCTCTCCTTCTCTCCATCTCTCATTCTCCCATTCTCTCATTCTCTCATTCTCTCATTCTCTCCTTCTCTCATTCCCTCATTCTCTCCTTCTCTCCTTCCCTCATTCTCTCATTCTCTCCTTCTCTCCTTCTCTCCTTCTCTCATTCTCTCCACTTCTTCTCGCCTCCTCTCCTTCTCTCCATCTCTCATTCTCCCATTCTCTCATTCTCTCATTCTCTCCTTCTCTCATTCCCTCATTCTCTCCTTCTCTCCTTCCCTCATTCTCTCATTATCTCCTTCTCTCCTTCTCTCCTTCTCTCATTCTCTCCTTCTCTCATTCTCTCCTCTTCTTCTCTCCTCCTCTCCTTCTCTCCTTCTCTCCTTCTCTCCTTCTCTCCTCTGCTTCTCTACTTCTCTCCTTCTCTCATTCTCTCAGTCTCTCATTCTCTCAGTCTCTCATTCTCTCCTTCTCTCATTCTCTCCTTCTCTCCTTCTCTCATTCTCTCATTCTCTCATTCTCTCATTCTCTCATTCTCTCATTCTCTCCTTCTCTCATTCTCTCCTTCTCTCCTTCTCTCATTCCCTCCTTCCCTCATTATCTCCTTCTCTCATTCTCTCATTCTCTCCTTCTCTCATTCTCTCCTTCTCTCCTCCTCTCCTTCTCTCCATCTCTCATTCTCCCATTCTCTCATTCTCTCATTCTCTCATTCTCTCATTCTCTCATTCTCTCATTCTCTCATTCCCTCACTCTCTCCTTCTCTCCTTCCCTCATTCTCTCATTCTCTCCTTCTCTCCTTCTCTCATTCTCTCATTCTCTCCTCTTCTTCTCTCCTCCTCTCCTTCTCTCCTTCTCTCCTTCTCTTCTCTGCTTCTCTCCTTCTCTCCTTCTCTCCATTTCCCATTCTCCCATTCTCTCATTCTCTCCTTCTCTCATTCCCTCCTTCTCTCATTATCTCATTATCTCATTATCTCATTCTCTCCTTCTATCAATCTCTCCTTCTCTAATTCTCTCATTCTCTCATTCTCTCATTCTCTCATTCTCTCCTTCTCTCCTTCTCTCCTTCTCTCATTCTCTCATTCTCTCATTATCTCAGTCTCTCATTCTCTCCTTCTCTCATTCTCTCATTCTCTCCTTCTCTCATTCTCTCATTCTCTCATTCTCTCATTCTCTCATTCTCTCCTTCTCTCATTCTCTCCTTCTCTCCTTCTCTCATTCCCTCCTTCCCTCATTCTCTCCTTCTCTCATTCTCTCATTCTCTCATTCTCTCATTCTCTCATTCTCTCATTTTCTCATTATCTCATTATCTCATTATCTCATTATCTCATTCTCTCATTCTCTCATTCTCTCCTTCTCTCCTTCTCTCATTCCCTCCTTCCCTCATTCTCTCCTTCCCTCATTCTCTCCTTCCCTCATTCTCTCCTTCTGTCCTTCCCTAATTCTCTCCTTCTCTCCTTCCCTCCTTCTCTCATTCTCTCATTCTCTCCTTCTCTCCTTCTCTCCTTCTCTCCTTCTCTCATTCTCTCATTCTCTCCTCTTCTTTTCTCCTCCTCTACTTCTCTCCATCTCTCATTCTCTCCTTATCTCTTTCCCTCCTTCTCTCATTCTCCCATTCTCTCATTCTCTCATTCTCTCCTTCTCTCATTCCCTCATTCTCTCCTTCTCTCCTTCCCTCATTCTCTCATTCTCTCCTTCTCTCCTTGTCACGCCCTGACTCAGGGGACGCTTATAAGTTGAGTCAGGGTGTGTATATTCCTTGTTGTGCTTTGTCTATGTTTAGGATCTAGTATGTCTAGTTCTATGTTGGCCGGTGTGGTTCCCAATCAGAGGCATCTGTCGCTCGTTGTCTCTGATTGGGGACCATACTTAAGCAGCCTATTGGCACTGTCTAGAAAGTGGTATCTTGTTCCGTGTAAGGTTTGTTTTCTGTACTACCTTGGACTTCACGTTTCATTTCCTTTGTTGTTTTGTCGTGTGTTTAACAGTTAAAATAAACATGTACGCATATCACGCTGCGCCTTGGTCTGACCCGTCATTCAACGAACGTGACAGAAGATCCCACCAAACACGGACCAAGCAGCGTGCCCAGGAGCAGCAGACACCCTGGACACAGGTAGTGGAGCAGAGATCATGGACTTGGGAGGAGATAAGAGAGGATCTGGCCAAGCATATGGAGGCCCTGAAAGGGATGAGGGAGAAGGAGGTGAGATTAGCCGATAGTGGACCCTGGGCGAAGGAGGAAGCCCAGGCAGGAGAGGTGAAACGGAGACCCGAGAGGCAACCCCCCCAAAAAATGTTGGGGGGTCAAACGGTGTGGATGATGAGGCAGCAGGAGGCCGTTAAAGGGCGGATCTGCAGGTTAGGAGAGGAGGCCACCATGTTACGGGGGCTATTGGTTCAGAGGGAGCAGGAGTTATTCGGTCAGAGGGAGGCATTACAGGAGGCTAAAGGGGAGAAGGAAAGAGTAGAGGCATGGCGAGAGGAGCTGGTTAGGCAGCAGAAGGAGCGGGGGTTAATAAAGGAACCCAGTCCTGCTCCTCGCACCAAGAAAGTGGTGCGTGTCGCCAGTCCGGTCCGGCCCGTTCCTGCTCCCCGCACCAAGCCAGTGGTGCGTGTTCCCAGTACGGCCCAGCCCGTTCCTGCCCCTCGCACCAAGCCTGTGGTGCGCGTCGCCAGCCCGGCCCGGCCCGTTCCTGCCCCTCGCACCAAGCCTGTGGTGCGCGTCGCCAGCCCGGCCTGTTCCTGCTCCTCGCACCAAGCCAGTGGTGTGCGTCGCCAGCCCGGCCCGGCCTGTTCCTGCTCCTCGCACCAAGCCAGTGGTGCGCGTCGCCAGCCCGGCCCGGCCTGTTCTGCTCCTCGCACCAAGCCAGTGGTGCGGCGTTGCCAGCCCGGCCTGTTCCTGCTCCTCGCACCAAGCCAGTGGTACAGCGTTGCCAGTCGGCCCGGCCCGTTCCTGTCCCTCGCACCAACACAGTGGTGCGTGTTCCTGATCGGTCCGGCCCGTGCCTGCTCCTCGCACCAGACCAGTGGTGCGTTTGTCCAGTCGGCACGGCCCGTGCCCGTTCCACCGGTGCCTGGTCGGCACGGTCAGCTGCTCCATTCCGAGCCAGAGCAGTCCGCTCCACGGTGCCTGATCCAGTGCCGGTCAGCTGTTCCACTCGGGCCAGAGCAGTCCGCTCCACCGATGCCTGATCAGCTCGGTCAGCTGCTCCACTCCGGAACCAGAGCAGTCCGCTCCACCGGTGCCTGATCAGCTCCGGTCAGCTGCGCCACTCCGAGCCCGAGCAGTCTGCTCCACCGGGGTCTAGTCCAACTCGGTCAGCGGCTCCACTCCGAGCCAGAGCGAGTCCGCTCCACGGTGCCTGATCCAGCTTCAGTCAGCGGCTCCACTCCGGAGCCAGAGCAGTCCGCTCCACCGGTGCCTAGTCCAGCTCCGGTCAGCGGCTCCAGTCCAGACCATGACGTCAGCCCCTCTCCAGGTTCGGGGTCTCGCACACAAGGGTCCAGATAGGGCCTGGCGTATCGTGGGAGGAAGGAGAGGGGAAGCAGCGCGCCGAGGTCCAGACCAGACCAGGGGCGCAACAGGGAGGCGGAGAGTGAGAGGTCTTCACGCCCCGAGCCGGATCCGCCTCCGAGGCGGAATGCCCACCCGGCCCCTACCCTGTTATGTTTATGTTGTGCGGTCGGAGTCTGCACCTTTGGGGGGAGGGGGTACTGTCACGCCCTGACTCATATCACGCTGCGCCTTGGTCTGACCCGTCATTCAACGAACGTGACTCTCCTTCTCTCATTCTCTCATTCTCTCCTTACTCCTTCAATCCTTCTCTCCTTCTCTCATTCTCCACTTCTCTCATTCTCCACTTCTCTCATTCTCCACTTCTCTCATTCTCCACTTCTCTCATTCTCTCCTTCTCTCATTCTCCACTTCTCTCCTTATCTCCTTCTATCATTCTCTCCTTCTCTCATTCTCCCATTCTCCCATTCTCTCCTTCCCTCCTTCTTTCCTCTCATTCTCTCCTTCCCTCATTCTCTCATTCTCTCCTTCCCTCATTCTCTAATTCTCTACCTCTCCTTCTCTCATTCTCTCCTTCTCTCATTCTCTCCTCTTCTTCTCTCATTCTCTCCTTCCCTCATTCTGTCCTTCACTCCTTCCCTCGTTCTGTCCTTCTCTCCTTCCCTCATTCTCTCCTTCTCTCATTCTCTCCTCTCCTTCTCTCATTCTCTCCTCTCCTTCTCTCATACTCTCATTATCTCATACTCTCATTCTGTCCTTATCTCCTTCCCTCATTCTGTGCTTCTCTCCTTCCCTCATTCCTGTCCTTCCCTCATTCTCTCCTTCTCTCCTTATCTCCTTCTCTCATTCTCTCCTTATCTCCTTATCTCCTTATCTCTTTATCTCATTCTCCCATTCTCTCCTTCTATCATTCTCTCCTTCCCTCCTTTCCTCTCATTCTCTCCTTCCCTCTTTCTCTCCTTCCCTCTTTCTCTCTTTCTCTCCATCCCTCTTTCTCTCCTTCCCTCTTTCTCTCTTTCTCTCCTTCCCTCTTTCTCTCTTTCTCTCCTTCCCTCTTTCTCTCTTTCTCTCCTTCTCTCTTTCTCTCCTTCCCTCATTCTGTCCTTCTCTCCTTCCCTCATTCTCTCCTTCCCTCATTCTCTCCTTATCTCATTCCCTCCTTCTCTCATTCTTTCCTTCTCTTATTCTCTCCTTCTCTCCTTCTCTCATTCTCTCCTCTTCTTCTCTCCTTCTCTCATTCTCTCCTCTTCTTCTCTCCTTATCTCATTCGCTTATTCTTTCCTTCTCTCATTATCTCATTATCTCATACTCTCATACTCTCATTATCTCATTATCTCATTATCTCATACTCTCATTCTCTCATTCTGTCCTTCTCTCCTTCCCTCATTCTCTCCTTCTCTCCTTCCTCCCCATTCTGTCCTTCCCTCATTCTCTCCTTCCCTCATTCTCTCCTATCCTTCTGTCATTCTCTTCTCTCCTTCTTTCATTTTCTCATTTTCTCCTTCTCTCATTCTGTCCTTCTCTCCTTCTCTCATTATGTCCTTCTCTCCTTCCCTCATTATGTCCTTCTCTCCTTCCCTCATTCTCTCCTTCCCTCATTCTCTCCTCTCCTTCTCTCATTCTCTCCTCTTCTTCTCTCATACTCTCATTCTCTCATTATCTCCTTCTCTCATTCTCTCATTATCTCATACTCTCATTCTCTCATTCTGTCCTTCTCTCCTTCCCTCATTCTGTCCTTCACTCCTTCCCTCATTCTCTCCTTCCCTCATTCTCTTCTCTCATTCTCTCCCCTTCTCTCATTTTCTCATTTTCTCATTCTCTCATTCTGTGCTTCTCTCCTTCCCTCATTCTGTTCTTCTCTCCTTCCCTCATTCTGTCCTTCTCTCCTTCCCTCATTCTCTCCTTCCCTCATTCTCTCCTTCCCCCATTCGCTCCTCTCCTTCTCTCCTTCTCTCATTCTCTCCTCTTCTTCTCTCATACTCTCATTCTCTCATTATCTCCTTATCTCATTCGCTTATTCTCTCCTTCTCTCCTTCTCTCATTATCTCATACTCTCATTCTCTCATTCTCTCATTAACTAATTCTGTCCTTCCCTCATTCTGTCCTTCTCTCCTTCCCTCATTCTGTCCATTACTCATTCTCTCATTCTCTCCTCTTCTCTCCTTCTCTCATTCTCTCCTTCTCTCATTTTCTCCTTCTCTCATTCTGTCCTTCTCTCCTTCCCTCATTCTGTCCTTCTCTCCTTCCCCCATTCTGTCCTTCTCTCCTTCCCTCATTCTCTCTTTCCCTCATTCTCTTCTCTCCTTCTCTCTCTTCTCTCATTATCTCCTTCTCTCATTCTCTCCTTCTCTTATTCTCTCCTTCTCTTCTTCTCTCCTTGTCTAATTCTCTCATTCTCTCCTTATCTCATTCTCACCTTCTCTCCATCTCTGATTCTCTTCTATCATTCTCTTCTTCTCTCATTCTCTCCCTCTCCTTCTCTCATTCTCTCCTTCTCTCATTCTCTCCTTCTCTCATTCTCTCATTCTCTCCTTCTCTCCTTCTCTCATTCTTTCCTTATCTCCTTCTATCATTCTCTCCTTCTCTCATTCTCCCATTCTCTCCTTCCCTCCTTCCCTCATTCTCTTATTCTCTCCTTCCCTCATTCTTTAATTCTCCACCTCTCCTTCTCTCATTCTCTCATTCTCTCCTCTTCTTATCTCATTCTCTCATTCTCTCCTTCCCCCATTATGTCCTTCTCTCCTTCCCTCATTCTGTCATTCTCTCCTTCCCTCATTCTCTCCTTCTCTCATTCTCTCATTCTCTCATTCTCTCCTCTCCTTCTCACATACTCTCATTATCTCATACTCTCATTCTGTTCTTCTCTCCTTCCCTCATTCTGTCCTTCTCTCCTTCCCTCATTCTGTTCTTCTCTCCTTCTGTCCTTCCCTCATTCTCTCCTTCTCTCCTTTTCTACTTCTCTCATTCTCTCCTCTCATTCTCTCCTTCTATCATTCTCCCATTCTCTCCTTCTCTCTTTCTCTCCTTCCCTCTTTCTCTCTTTCTCTCCTTCCCTCTTTCTCTCTTTCTCTCCTTCCCTCATTCTCTCCTTCTCTCATTCTCTCCTCTTCTTCTCTAATTCTCTCCTTCTCTCCTCTCCTTCCCTCATTCTCTCCTTATCTCATTCCCTCCTTCTCTCATTCTGTCCTTCTCTTCTTCCCTCATTATCTCCTTCCTCATTCTTTCATTCTCTCATTCTCTCCTCTTCTTCTCTCATTCTGTCCTTCTCTCTTTCCCTCCTTCTCTCCTTATCTCTTTCCCTCCTTCTCTCATTCTCTCCTTCTATCATTCTCTCATACTCTCATACTCTCATTCTGTCATTCTCTCAATCTGTCCTTCTCTCATTCTCCCATTCTCTCCTCTCCTTACCTCATTCACTCCTTCCCTCATTCTGTCTTTCTCTCCTTCCCTCATTCTCTCCTTCCCTCATTCTCTCCTTCTCATTCTCTCATTCTCTCCTCTCCTTCTCTCATTCTCTCATTCTCTCCTCTTCTTCTCTCCTTCTCTCATTCTATCATTCTCTCCTTACCTCATTCTCTCCTTCTCTCATTCTCTCCTTCTCTCATTCTCTCATTATCTCATACTCTCATACTCTCATCCTCTCCTTCCCTCATTCTGTCCTTCTCTCCTTCCCTCATTCTCTCCTTATCTCCTTCCCTCATTCTCTCCTTATCTCCTTCCCTCCTTCATTCCTTCTCTCCTTCTTTCATTATCTAATACTCTCATACTCTCATTATCTCATACTCTCATTCTCTCATTCTGTCCTTCTCTCCTTCCCTCATTCTTTCCTTCCCTCATTCTCTCCTCTCCTTCTGTCATTCTCTTCTCTCCTTCTCTCATTTTCTCATTTTCTCATTCTCTCATTCTGTCCTTCTCTCCTTCCCTCATTATGTCCTTCTCTCCTTCCCTCATTCTGTCCTTCTCTCATTCCCTCATTCTCTCCTTCCCTCATTCTCTCCTCTCCTTCTCTCATTCTCTCCTCTTCTTCTCTCATACTCTCATTCTCTCATTATCTCCTTATCTCATTCGCTTATTCTCTCCTTCTCTCCTTCTCTCATTATGTCATTCTCTCATTCTCTCATTATCTCATAGTCTCATTCTGTCCTTCCCTCATTCTGTCTTTCTCTCCTTCCCTCATTCTGTCCTTCACTCCTTCCCTCCTTCCCTCCTCTCCTTCTCTCCTACTCAAATTCTCTCCTCTTCTCTCCTTCTCTCATTCTCTCATTTTCTCATTCTGTCCTTCTCTCCTTCCCTCATTCTGTCCTTCTCTCCTTCCCTCATTCTCCCCTCTTCTCTCCTTCTCTCCTTCTCTCCTTCTCTCATGTTCTCATTCTGTCATTCTCTCCTTCCCTCATTCTGTCCTTCTCTCCTTCCCTCATTCTGTCCTTCTCTCCTTCCCTCATTCTCTCCTCTCATTCTCTCCTTCTCTCCTTCTCTCCTTCTTTTTCTCTCCTTCTCTTATCTCCTTCTCTCATTATCTCATACTATCATTCTCTCATTCTCTTATTATCTCCTTCTCTCCTTCCCTCATTCTGTCCTTCCCTCATTCTCTCCTTCCCTCATTCTCTCATTCTCTCCTCTTTTTCTCTCATCCTCTTCTCTCTCTTTCTCTTCCTCATCTCATTCTCTCATCTGTCCCTCTCATTCTGTCTTTCTCTCCTTTCTGTCCATTCTCTCATTCTCTCCTATTATCTCATTTTCTCATTCATCTGTCCTTCTCTCCTTCCTCATTCTTCTTTTCTCTTCCTATATATTCCTCTCTCTCATTCTCTCATTATCTCCTTATCTCATTTATTCTCTCCTTCTCTCATTATTCTTCTCTCATTTATCTCATACTCTCATTCTCTCATTCTGTCCTTTCTCTCCTTCCCTCATTCTGTCCTTCCCTCATTCTCTCCTTCCCTCATTCTCTTCTCTCCTTC
Source organism: Coregonus clupeaformis (assembly GCF_020615455.1). NCBI lineage: Eukaryota > Metazoa > Chordata > Actinopteri > Salmoniformes > Salmonidae > Coregonus > Coregonus clupeaformis. The sequence continues at coordinate 19,725,943 of NC_059197.1, read as the reverse complement.
TTTCCTTTTCTCCTTTTCTCCTTCTCTCATTCTGTCCTTCTCTCCTTCTCTCATTCTGTCCTTCTCTCCTTCCCTCATTATGTCCTTCTCTCCTTCCCTCATTCTCTCCTTCCCTCATTCTCTCCTCTTCTTCTCTCATACTCTCATTCTCTCATTATCTCCTTATCTCATTCGCTTATTCTCTCCTTCTCTCATTATCTCATTATCTCATACTCTCATTCTCTCATTCTGTCCTTTCTCTCCTTCCCTCATTCTGTCCTTCCCTCATTCTGTCCTTCACTCCTTACCTCATTCTCTCCTTCCCTCATTCTCTTCTCTCATTCTCTCCCCTTCTCTCATTTTCTCATTCTCTCATTCTGTCCTTATCTCCTTCCCTCATTCTGTCCTTATCTCCTTCCCTCATTCTGTCCTTCGCTCCTTCCCTCATTCTCTCCTTCCCTCATTCTATCCTCTCCTTCTCTCCTTCTCTCCTTCTCTCATTCTCTCCTCTTCTTCTCTCATACTCTCATTATCTCCTTATCTCATTCGCTTATTCTCTCCTTCCCTCCTTCTCTCATTATCTCATACTATCATTCTCTCATTCTCTTATTCTCTCCTTCTCTCATTATCTCCTTATTTAATTCTCACCTTCTCTCCTTCTCTCATTCTCTTCTCTCCTTCTCTCCTTCTCTCCTTCTTTCATTCTCTCCTTCTCTCATTCTCTTCTAGTCTAATTATCTCCTTCTCTCCTTGTCTAATTCTCTAATTCTCTCCTTCTCTCCTTGTCTAATTCTCTCATTCTCTCCTTATCTCATTCTCACCTTCTCTCCATCTCTGACTCTCTTCTATCATTCTCTCCTTCTCTCATTCTCTCCCTCTCCTTCTCTCATTCTCTCCTTCTCTCATTTTTACATTTACATTTTAATCATTTAGCAGACGCTCTTATCCAGAGCGACTTACAGGAGCAATTAGGGTTAAGTGCCTTGCTCAAGGGCACATCGACAGATTTTTCACCTAGTTGGCTCGGGGATTAGAACCAGCGACCTTTCGGTTACTGGCACAACGCTCTTAACCACTAAGCTACCTGCCGCCCCTCATTCTCTCCTTGTCTAATTCTCTCCTTCTCTCCTTCTCTCATTCTCTTCTATCATTCTCTCCTTCTTTCATTCTCTCATTCTCTCCTTCTCTCCTTCTCTCATTATCTCATTCTCTCATTCTCTCCTTCTCTCCTTCTCTCCTTCTCTCATTCTCTCATTCTCTCCTTCTCTCCTTCTCTCCTTCTCTCCTTCTCTCATTCTCTCCTTATCTCATTCTCCCATTCTCTCCTTCTTTCCTCTCATTCTCTCCTTCCCTCATTCTCTCATTCTCTCCTTCCCTCATTCTCTAATTCCCTACCTCTCCTTCTCTCATTCTCTCCTTCTCTCATTCTCTCCTCTTCTTCTCTCATTCTCTCATTCTCTCCTTCCCTCATTCTCTAATTCCCTACCTCTCCTTCTCTCATTCTCTCCTCTTCTTCTCTCATTCTCTCCTTCCCCCATTCTCTCATTCTCTCATTCTCTCCTCTCCTTCTCTCCTTCTCTCCTCTCCTTCTCTCATACTCTCATTATCTCATACTCTCCTTCTCTCCTTCCCTCATTCTGTCCTTCTCTCCTTCCCTCATTCTGTCCTTCTCTCCTTCCCTCATTCTGTCCTTCCCTCCTTCCCTCATTCTCTCCTTCTCTCCTTCTCTCATTCTCTCCTCTCCATCATTCTCTCCTCTCCTTCTCTCCTTCTATCATTCTCCCATTCTCTCCTTCTCTCTTTCTCTCCTTCCCTCTTTCTCTCTTTCTCTCCTTCCCTCTTTCTCTCTTTCTCTCCTTCCCTCTTTCTCTTTCTCTCCTTCCCTCATTCTCTCCTTCTCTCATTCTCTCCTCTTCTTCTCTCATTCTCCCCTTCTCTCCTCTCCTTCCCTCATTCTCTCCTTCTCTCCTTCCCTCATTCTGTCCTTCACTCCTTACCTCATTCTCTTCTCTCATTCTCTCCCCTTCTTTCATTTTCTCATTCTCTCATTCTGTCCTTATCTCCTTCCCTCATTATTTCCTTCTCTCCTTCCCTCATTCTGTCCTTCTCTCCTTCCCTCATTCTATCCTCTCATTCTGTCCTCCTCTCATTCTGTCCTCCTCTCATTCTCTCCTCTACTTCTCTCATACTCTCATTCTCTCATTATCTCCTTATCTCATTCGCTTATTCTCTCCTTCCCTCCTTCTCTCATTATCTCATACTATCATTCTCTCATTCTCTTATTCTCTCCTTCTCTCATTATCTCATTCTCTCATTCTCTCCTTATTTCATTCTCACCTTCTCTCCTTCTCTCATTCTCTTCTATCATTCTCTCCTTCTCTCCTTCTTTCATTCTCTCCTCCTCTCATTCTCTTCTTCTCTCCTAGTCTAATTCTCTCATTCTCTCCTTCTCTCCTTGTCTAATTCTCTCATTCTCTCCTTATCTCATTCTCACCTTCTCTCCATCTCTGACTCTCTTCTATCATTCTCTCCTTCTCTCATTCTCTCCCTCTCCTTCTCTCATTCTCTCCTTCTCTCCTTCTCTCCTTCTCTCATTCTCTTCTATCATTCTCTCCTTCTTTCATTCTCTCATTCTCTCATTCTCTCATTCTCTCCTTCTCTCATTCTCTCATTCTCTCATTCTCTCCTTCTCTCATTATCTCATTATCTCATTCTCTCCTTCTCTAATTCTTTCCTCTCATTCTCTCATTCTCTCCTTCCCTCATTCTCTAATTCCCTACCCCTCCTTCTCTCATTCTCTCCTTCTCTCATTCTCTCCTCTCTCTCATACTCTCATTCTCTCATTATCTCCTTATCTCATTCGCTTATTCTCTCCTTCTCTCATTATCTCATTATCTCATACTCTCATTATCTCATTATCTCATTCTGTCCTTTCTCTCCTTCCCTCATTCTGTCCTTCTCTCATTCCCTCATTCTCTTCTCTCATTCTCTCCCCTTCTCTCATTTTCTCATTCTCTCATTCTGTCCTTATCTCCTTCCCTCATTCTGTCCTTATCTCCTTCCCTCATTCTGTCCTTCGCTCCTTCCCTCATTCTCTCCTTCCCTCATTCTATCCTCTCCTTCTCTCCTTCTCTCCTTCTCTCATTCTCTCCTCTTCTTCTCTCATACTCTCATTCTCTCATTATCTCCTTATCTCATTCGCTTATTCTCTCCTTCCCTCCTTCTCTCATTATCTCATACTATCATTCTCTCATTCTCTTATTCTCTCCTTCTCTCATTATCTCATTCTCTCCTTATTTAATTCTCACCTTCTCTCCTTCTCTCATTCTCTTCTATCATTCTCTCCTTCTCTCCTTCTTTCATTCTCTCCTTCTCTCATTCTCTTCTTCTCTCCTAGTCTAATTCTCTCCTTCTCTCCTTGTCTAATTCTCTAATTCTCTCCTTCTCTCCTTGTCTAATTCTCTCATTCTCTCCTTATCTCATTCTCACCTTCTCTCCATCTCTGACTCTCTTCTATCATTCTCTCCTTCTCTCATTCTCTCCCTCTCCTTCTCTCATTCTCTCATTCTCTCCTTCTCTCATTTTTACATTTACATTTTAATCATTTAGCAGATGCTCTTATCCAGAGCGACTTACAGGAGCAATTAGGGTTAAGTGCCTTGCTCAAGGGCACATCGACAGATTTTTCACCTAGTTGGCTCGGGGATTAGAACCAGCGACCTTTCGGTTACTGGCACAACGCTCTTAACCACTAAGCTACCTGCCGCCCCTCATTCTCTCCTTGTCTAATTCTCTCCTTCTCTCCTTCTCTCATTCTCTTCTATCATTCTCTCCTTCTTTCATTCTCTCATTCTCTCATTCTCTCCTTCTCTCCTTCTCTCATTATCTCATTATCTCATTCTCTCCTTCTCTAATTCTCTCATTCTCTCCTTCTCTCCTTCTCTCCTTCTCTCATTCTCTCATTCTCTCATTCTCTCAGTCTCTCATTCTCTCCTTCTCTCATTCTCTCATTCTCTCCTTATCTCATTCTCCCATTCTCTCCTTCCCTCCTTCTTTCCTCTCATTCTCTCCTTCCCTCATTCTCTCATTCTCTCCTTCCCTCATTCTCTAATTCCCTACCTCTCCTTCTCTCATTCTCTCCTTCTCTCATTCTCTCCTCTTCTTCTCTCATTCTCTCATTCTCTCCTTCCCTCATTCTCTCATTCTCTCCTTCCCTCATTCTCTAATTCCCTACCTCTCCTTCTCTCATTCTCTCCTTCTCTCATTCTCTCCTCTTCTTCTCTCATTCTCTCATTCTCTCCTTCCCCATTCTCTCCTTCTCTCATTCTCTCCTCTCCTTCTCTCCTTCTCTCCTCTCCTTCTCTCATACTCTCATTATCTCATACTCTCATTCTGTCCTTCTCTCCTTCCCTCATTCTGTCCTTCTCTCCTTCCCTCATTCTGTCCTTCTCTCATTCCCTCCTTCTCTCCTTCCCTCATTCTCTCCTTCTCTCCTTCTCTCATTCTCTCCTCTCCTTCTCTCCTTCTATCATTCTCTCATTCTCTCCTCTTCTTCTCTCATACTCTCATTCTCTCATTATCTCCTTATCTCATTCTATTCTCTCCTTCCCCCTTCTCTCATTATCTCATACTATCATTTCTCATTCTCTTATTCTCTCCTTCTCTCATTATCTCATTCTCTCATTCTCTCCTTATTTCATTCTCACCTTCTCTCCTTCTCTCATTCTCTTCTATCATTCTCTCCTTCTCTCATTCTCTCCTCTTCTTCTCTCATTCTCCCCTTCTCTCCTCTCCTTCCCTCATTCTCTCCTTCTCTCCTTCCCTCATTCTGTCCTTCACTCCTTACCTCATTCTCTTCTCTCATTCTCTCCCCTTCTTTCATTTTCTCATTCTCTCATTCTGTCCTTATCTCCTTCCCTCATTATTTCCTTCTCTCCTTCCCTCATTCTGTCCTTCTCTCCTTCCCTCATTCTCTCCTTCCCTCATTCTCTCCTTCCCTCATTCTATCCTCTCATTCTGTCCTCCTCTCATTCTCTCCTCTTCTTCTCTCATACTCTCATTCTCTCATTATCTCCTTATCTCATTCGCTTATTCTCTCCTTCCCTCCTTCTCTCATTATCTCATACTATCATTCTCTCATTCTCTTATTCTCTCCTTCTCTCATTATCTCATTCTCTCATTCTCTCCTTATTTCATTCTCACCTTCTCTCCTTCTCTCATTCTCTTCTATCATTCTCTCCTTCTCTCCTTCTTTCATTCTCTCCTCCTCTCATTCTCTTCTTCTCTCCTAGTCTAATTCTCTCCTTCTCTCCTTGTCTAATTCTCTAATTCTCTCCTTCTCTCCTTGTCTAATTCTCTCATTCTCTCCTTATCTCATTCTCACCTTCTCTCCATCTCTGACTCTCTTCTATCATTCTCTCCTTCTCTCATTCTCTCCCTCTCCTTCTCTCATTCTCTCATTCTCTCCTTTTCTCCTTGTCTATTTCTCTCCTTCTCTCCTTCTCTCATTCTCTTCTATCATTCTCTCCTTCTTTCATTCTCTCATTCTCTCATTCTCTCCTTCTCTCCTTCTCTCATTATCTCATTATCTCATTCTCTCCTTCTCTAATTCTTTCCTCTCATTCTCTCCTTCTCTAATTCTTTCCTCTCATTCTCTCATTCTCTCCTTCCCTCATTCTCTAATTCCCTACCCCTCCTTCTCTCATTCTCTCCTTCTCTCATTCTCTCCTCTTCTTCTCTCATTCTCTCATTCTCTCCTTCCCTCATTCTGTCCTTCTCTCCTTCCCTCATTCTCTCCTTCTCTCATTCTCTCCTCTCCTTCTCTCCCTTCTCTCCTCTCCTTCTCTCATACTCTCATTATCTCATACTCTCATTCTGTCCTTCTCTCCTTCCCTCATTCTGTTCTTCTCTCCTTCCCTCATTCTGTCCTTCTATCCTTCCCTCATTCTGTCCTTCCCTCATTCTCTCCTTCTCTCCTTCCCTCATTCTCTCCTTCTCATTTTCTCTCCTTCTCTCATTCTCTCCTCTCATTCGCTCCTTCTATCATTCTCCCATTCTCTCCTTCTCTCTTTCTCTCCTTCCCACTTTCTCTCTTTCTCTCTTCCCCTCTTTCTCTCTTTCTCTCCTTCCCTCTTTCTCTTTCTCTCCTTCCCTCATTCTCTCCTTCTCTCATTCTCTCCTCTTCTTCTCTCATTCTCTCCTTCTCTCCTCTCCTTCCCTCATTCTCTCCTTCTCTCCTTCCCTCATTATGTCCTTCTTTCCTTCCCTCATTCTCTCCTTCCTCATTCTTTCATTCTCTCATTCTCTCCTCTTTTTCTCTCATTCTGTCCTTCTCTCCTTCCCTCATTCTCTCCTTATCTCCTTCCCTCCTTCTCTCATTCTCTCCTATCATTCTCTCATTCTCTCCTTATCTCCTTCTCTCATTATCTCATACTCTCATACACTCATACTCTCATTCTCTCATTCTGTCCTTCCCTCATTCTGTCCATCTCTCCTTCTCTCATTCTCTCCTCTTCTTCTCTCCTTCTCTCCTTCTCTTATTTTCTCATTCTCTCATTCTGTCTTTCTTTCATTCTCTCCTTCTCTCCTCTCCTTCCCTCACTCTCTCCTTCCCTCATTCTCTCCTTCCCTCATTCTCTACTCTCCTTCTCTCATTCTCTCATTCTCTCCTCTTCTTCTCTCCTTCACTCCTTCTCTCCTTCTCTCATTTTCTCATTCTCTCCTTCTCTCCTCTCATTCTCTCCATCCCTCATTCTGTCCTTCTCTCCTTCCCTCATTCTCTCCTTCCCTCATTCTCTCCTTATCTCCTTCCCTCCTTCTCTCATTCTTTCCTTTTCTTATTCTCACCTTCTCTCCTTCTCTCATTCTCTTATTATCTCATGCTCTCATACTCTCATTATCTCATACTCTCATTCTCTCATTCTCTCATTCTGTCCTTCTCTCCTTCCCTCCTTCTCTCCTTCCCTCATTATGTCCTTCCCTCATTCTCTCCTTCCCTCATTCTCTCCTCTCCTTCTGTCATTCTCTTCTCTTCTTCTCTCATTTTCTCATTTTCTCATTCTCTCATTCTGTCCTTCTCTCCTTCCCTCATTCTGTCCTTCTCTCCTTCCCTCATTCTGTCCTTCTCTCCTTCTCTCATTCTCTCCTTCCCTCATTCTCTCCTCTCCTTCTCTCATTCTCTCCTCTTCTTCTCTCATACTCTCATTCTCTCATTATCTCCTTATCTCATTCGCTTATTCTCTCCTTCTCTCATTATCTCATATTCTCATACTCTCATTCTCTCATTCTCTCATTCTCTCATTCTCTCATTCTCTCATTATCTCATACTCTCATTCTCTCATTCTGTCTTTCCCTCATTCTGTCCTTCTCTCCTCCCCTCATTCTGTCCTTCACTCCTTCCCTCATTCTCTCCTTCCCTCATCCTCTCCTCTCCTTCTCTCCTACTCTCATTCTCTCCTCTTCTCTCATTCTCTCCTTGTCTAATTCTCTCCTTCTCTCCTTCTCTCCTTCTCTCCTCTTCTCATTATCTCCTTCTTATTTGTTTCTTTTTCTGCCTCTCTCCATAGCTGTTTTTAATTGTTGAAACAGAGTTGAAACAGAGGAAGAAAAAAGATAGCAATAGATAAATAGAGCTCTTCTGAAAGACATCAGCAGGAAAAGGGGAGATGTAATTGCAAACTAAAGAATATGAGGTGGAAGATTATTCTGGAAATTATTACAGACACACAAACACACACACACACACACAAACACGCAAACACACACACACACAAACACATTCACTTATTCTTTCCTTCTCTCCTCCTTCTCTCATTATCTCATACTCTCATACTCTCATTATCTCATACTCTCATTCTCTCATTCTGTTTTCTCTCCTTCCCTCCTTCTCTCCTTCCCTCATTCTGTCCTTCTGTCCTTCTCTCCTTCCCTCATTCTCTCCTCTCATTCTCTTCTGTCATTCTCTTCTCTTCTTCTCTCATTCTCTTATTCTCTCCTTCTCTTATTCTCTCCTTCTCTCATTATCTCATACTATCGTTCTCTCATTCTCTTATTCTCTCCTTCTCTCATTATCTCATTCTCTCATTATCTCCTTATCTCATTATCACCTTCTTTCATTCTCTTCTATCATTCTATCATTCTCTCCTTCTCTCCTTCTTTCATTCTCTCCTTCTCTCATTCTCTTCTTCTCTCCTAGTCTAATTCTCTCCTTCTCTCCTTGTCTAATTCTCTAATTCTCTCCTTCTCTCCTTGTCTAATTCTCTAATTCTCTCCTTATCTCATTCTCACCTTCTCTCCTCTCATTCTCTTCTATCCTTCTCTCCTCTCATTCTCTCCCTCTCCTTCTCTCATTCTCTCTTTCTCTCCTTCTCTCCTTGTCTAATTCTCTCCTTCTCTCCTTATCTCCTTGTCTAATTCTCTCATTCTCTCCTTGTCTAATTCTCTCCTTCTCTCCTTCTCTCCTTCTCTCCTCTTCTCATTCTCTCCTTCTTATTTGTTTCTTTTTCTGCCTCTCTCCATAGCTGTTTTTAATTGTTGAAACAGAGTTGAAACAGAGGAAGAAAAAAGATAGCAATAGATAAATAGAGCTCTTCTGAAAGACATCAGCAGGAAAAGGGGAGATGTAATTGCAAACTAAAGAATATGAGGTGGAAGATTATTCTGGAAATTATTACAGACACACAAACACACACACACACACAAACACGCAAACACACACACACACAAACACACTCAAACACACACACACACACACACACACAGACAAACAAACAAAGCAGACATACACACCAGCACATATACTCAAGACAGCACTGACTGTAAACATAATGTATTTGTTGAGTAATTTCTCAGTGATTAAACAAATAGATTAAAATACCATTAATTAGATCTTTCTAGAATAAATAAAGCTTGCATGTCTGTTTAGGGTCTATAAAATGCATTTAATGTGTGTCCCACAACAAAAACCTTGAAATAACAATTACTTTAACGTGGCCATAAAAATTTAATGGGAAGAAAATCAGAAAAAAGAAAGAAAGGTGCAGTCTGCTGCACCAGTCCTCTACTTCCTAATGGGCAATCAGAAGCTGGTTTTCCAGGCCCCTCTCTTAGTGCTGTGTGTTTGTGTGGGTGGGTGTGTGTGTGTGCTCGCGTGTGTGTGCATGAGATTGGAAGTGATTAAGCGCTGGCTCTCTGGCCATCCTTATCTGGGATTGGGGTTCCGTAATGACCGCATGTCCAGACAGAGAGGCCCAAGCCTCTGATTGGATACAGGAGAGAGAGACAGTACACACCGAGACACAGGGCTGGGGAGAGGCTGGAGAGAGAGAGAGAGAGAGAGAGAGAGAGAGAGAGAGAGAGAGAGAGAGAGAGAGAGAGGAGAGGAGAGAGAGAGAGAGAGAGAGAGAGAGAGAGAGAGAGAGAGAGAGAGAGAGAGAGAGACCTCTGTAATAGATTCCTTTTATACTTAGAGATGGAGAGAGTGACTTCAGACTCTTCTTCTCCTATGATATGATATGATATGATATGATATGATATGATATGATATGATATGATATGATATGATATGATATGATATGGCATGATATGATATGACATGATATGATGTGACATGATATGATATGGCATGATATGATATGACATGATATGATGTGACATGATATGATATGATATGGCATGATATGATATGACATGATATGATGTGACATGATATGATATGATATGGCATGATATGATATGATATGACATGATATGATACATAATAATAATAATAATAATAATAATAATAATATGCCATTTAGCAGACGCTTTTATCCAAAGCGACTTACAGTCATGCGTGCATACATTTTTGTGTATGGGTGGTCCCGGCATCATATCATCTCCCTGTCATATCATCTGTCATCATATCATCTCCCGGTCATCATATCATCATGTGTGCCAGAAAGAACAGCATCTAGTGATTCCAACAGCTACTGGCCCCACCGCGTGACGTGACAGAGATGTGTTGTAGTGTGCTTCACCCTCTTGCCTGTACGGTTCACCATGCAGTACAGACAGACTCCCCACTTATCTAGGACAGAGACTTAAAGCTCAACTCTTTACACAGACAGACAGACCTGAATAACAGCACTCAATTGTAAACCTAAAGTAGGGACATTGAGGAGCACAACCACTTCTGCACAGACATACAGCACACACACACACACACACACACACACACACACACACACACACACACACACACACACACACACACACACACACACACACACACACACACACACACACACACACACACACACACACACACACACACACACACACACAGCATGTCAATGACATGTACAGCAAAGCTGTCAGGTCCAGGTGTCATCTGCCCTTTCAGATGCCAGCCCCCATGTCCACATCTCATCCCATCATACACTGCAGACCAGGGAGGGGCCCAGGAGGACACGTGCATTGTAGAAAAGTGGAGCTCAGAAAAGCATTGGTCCAGTAACCATTTGGGATGGTAAGGTAGTTACAAATTCATTAAAAAGCAGAAATAATAAACAGCTACGGTCTCAGGTAAAATTAAAATAAAAGCAGCTTGAATCTAAGTCTTGAGTCTGCTTCTCTTTCTCTTACAGACTGTAAATCAGTCTGCAAGACTCAGCAGAAAAACTAAACAAAAAGCAGTCTTTCATTTTGGGTCCCAAAACAGAAAGGTGTGGGGTGATCACTTGGGTACAAGCCGACGGGATTGTGGGTATAAAGGATGTCCTGGGCTGGAGGAGCTGGAGTACGGAGAGGTGGGGGTGGCGGTCTTCTTACCTGTTTTAAGTCGACTTTGGTTTCTTGATGGCCCCAGAAACCAATGTCGATCAATGATAATAATAATAATAATAATATGCCATTTAGCAGACGCTTTTATCCAAAGCGACTTACAGTCATGTGTGCATACATTTTTACGTATGATATGACATGATATGATATGACATGATATCATACACTTCTAGTGACAATGTCAGTATGTGATGGTTTAGTGAAAAATAGAAGTAACATGAAAAACAAACACAAACTGACATATACAAAGAAAGATACTAGTGCTGAGTGATTAACAGACATTTTGGTTATTTTTCGTTTTTTAAACAACTAATTGACCAAAGTCAGTTCAATTATTTGAATTCCATTTCGTTCAGTTTTTTCTGTGAGTTCAATGCACAGTTTCTCTAGAGATGAATCAGATGTACATGTAGTAAGGGGTTGTAGTTTCCAACATGCCAATATTCTACACAGTTTAGCGCAGAAAACATGGTAATTAACTACAATGACCATAATCCATTGCGTGCCTACTTGTCCAGTCTGTGTGGGGCAGACACTGAGGGGAAGAGAAGAGACTGAAGAATGTGTGATCGCTACGGATAGAGATAAGTTGCTTCGCGAGGTATCTCTACCTGAAAATACATGATCTAAGTGATCGATAATTGGTATACAGCAGTCATAAAAGTATACCTTATTTACTTTGAAGAACTACTAAAATAGTGAGTTTGTCAGACAGCATAAGCAGCAGCTCTACAGAGATGAGATGAAACTAATAAAAATATAGCTAGCTACACAACAACTGAAATGTTTTATTAAAGTAATGTGAATAAATGATGGTTAATAAGTGATAAGCAGTAATGGGCAGTCACTATTATCATGGCCGTCCTGAGCTGGGATTGGGGTTCCGTAATGGCTGCATGTCCAGACAGAGTGTGTGTGTGTGTGTGTGTGTGTGTGTGTGTGTGTGTGTGTGTGTGTGTGTGTGTGTGTGGACTGGGGACAGATACTGCCACAGCATCCCTGGAGGAGGCAGAAAGAGGAGAAATGTTAAAGAAAATGACGGGACCTTCTCTTTGAGGAATAATTGACGTGCAGAGAGAAACTACTGAGTATTTATCTGAAGTATGTTGTAGGAAGTGTCTGTTGATGCTTTCTTGGGGGAATACGGCATGAATCTGAACAGCTGATATGTGTGTGCATTTTTGTGTAAGGGCTTCCGTCTGAACTATTTATCTACCTCTCTGAATGGTGTGTGAAAGAGAACGAGTGAGACAAGACAGTCTTGATTTTGAAGGGTTGCTTTATGCCACTGTGAATTGAGATGCTTGGCAGTGTAGAGAGCTGGCTGCTTCCTCAGTGAGAGAGTCCCTACCATTCTACCCATCTACCACTCTACCATTCACGCTGTAAAGAACACAGTTGTTTCTCCTTTCATCATTCTGCTATAAATTGATTATTAGTTAGTGTCTCAGTATACAGTGTAGTGATGGTGGTGGTGGGGGTCGTGTTTGCTTGATTATCCTTCCTCTGTGCAATTAAGGTCACTTCATTTAGCTAGTGGTAGACTTCCTGGTCCCCTCACCATTACACAAACACAATCCCACTCCTTACACTTTCTCCTCGCTCAACTGATAAACAATCAGCTCCTCATATCTGAAACCATGAGACCCTAGCTTCATGTCCACAACCCCGCTCAACCCTAGCCCTGGCCATAACTCTAACCCTAGCTTCATGTCCACAACCCCGCTCAACCCTAACCCCAGCCATAACTCTAACCCTAGCTTCATGTCCACAACCCCGCTCAACCCTAACCCCAGCCATAACTCTAACCCTAGCTTCATGTCCACAACCCGCTCAACCCTAACCCCAGCCATAACTCTAACCCTAGCTTCATGTCCACAACCCCGCTCAACCCTAACCCCAGCCATAACTCTAACCCTAGCTTCATGTCCACAACCCCGCTCAACCCTAACCCCAGCCATAACTCTAACCCTAGCTTCATGTCCACAACCCCGCTCAACCCTAACCCCAGCCATAACTCTAACCCTAGCTTCATGTCCACAACCCCGCTCAACCCTAACCCCAGCCATTACTCTAACACTAGCTTCATGTCCACAACCCCGCTCAACCCTAACCCCAGCCATAACTCTAACCCTAGCTTCATGTCCACAACCCCGCTCAACCCTAACCCCAGCCATAACTCTAACCCTAGCTTCATGTCCACAACCCCGCTCAACCCTAACCCCAGCCATAACTCTAACCCTAGCTTCATGTCCACAACCCCGCTCAACCCCTAACCCCAGCCATAACTCTAACCCTAGCTTCATGTCCACAACCCCGCTCAACCCTAACCCCAGCCATAACTCTAACCCTAGATTCATGTCCACAACCCCGCTCAACCCTAACCCCAGCCATAACTCTAACCCTAGCTTCACCCTGGCTGAACATGTGCACTTTTTTAAGTGATAAGGCACAAAGACATCACTGTACAGGAGGAGAGAGAGGATTTGAGGATAGTTGTGTGTGTGTGTGTGTGTGTGTGTGTGTGTGTGTGTGTGTGTGTGTGTGTGTGTGTGTGTGTGTGAAGGGCTGAAAATAAGTCAGCATTGTGTGACTATGAGTGCATCTGTGTGTCTGTGGATGCGGATGGTGACTGGTGGGGATGACTGCAGGACCTGGCTTCTTTCAGCAGCAAGATGGAGAGAGGTCAAAGTTCAACCCGGAAGTGAGAGAGATATGCTGTCAGTGAGAGGGAAGGAAAAACAGAGACCTGAGAGAGAGGAAAAAGAGAGTGATTAAAGGAGTATAGAGGGATGAATAGAGGGAGACGCTGGACATGGAGTGAGAAAGAAGGCAAGAGAAAACAATAAATTAAGCAAATGCTAAAGATGAAAAATGCTACAAGCTCTTATAGAATTAGACGTTCATCCATGTTTCTCAAACGTTACATTTCGAAGTTGTTCCAAACGTCAAATTTCTAAGTGTTTACAGTTAAGTTTAGGCATTAACCTCTACGGGATCGGTGTCCCATATACGGGACGGGTGAGCTAACGTGCGCTAATGTGATTAGCCTGACTGTTGTAAGTAATAGCAAACTTTCCAGGACATAGACATATCGTATATGGGCAGAAAGCTTACATTCTTGTTAATCTAACAGCACTGTCCAATTTACAGTAGCTATTACAGTGAAAAAATACCATGCTAGTGATTGAGGAGAGTGCACAACAACAAAAAAATCACCTATGAAGGTAAATAATGTACTTACATTCAGTAATCTTGCTCTGATTTATCATCCTAAGGGTCCCAGAGATAGAATGTAGCATAGTTATGTTTGATAAAATCAATTTTTAAATTCAAATGTAGGAACTGGGTTCTACAGTTTGAACCCCTGCTGTCTCTGGCTCCACACCCACCCCGCCTGGCCATTTAGATGTGTGAAAGTTAGTGTATAAGCTAATGATCCATCATTTATGACATTCCTGGGAGTGTGTAAACTTACATTTTGTATTACCATATCATTTTTGTTTTGGGCAGACTTGATACAAAATAGTCCAGTATTGCAATGTTTCACTGGATCAATCGGAAACTTTGCACACACTGCTGCCATTTTGTGTCCAAAATCTAAATTACGCCTAAACTGCACTATTATGTGGCCTTTCTCTTGCATTTCAAAGATGATGGAACAAAACAAAAAAATTGAAAACGCATGTTTTTCTGTTTGTATTATCTTTTACCAGATCTAATGTGTTACATTCTCCTACATCAATTTCACATTTCCACAATCTTCAAAGTGTTTCCTTTCAAATGGTATCAAGAATATGCATATCCTTGCTTCAGGTCCTGAGCCACAGGCAGTTAGATTTGGGTATGTCATTTTAGACAAAAATTGAAAAAAAGGGTCCGATCCTTAAGAGGTTAACTCCACATTTTTAAGGTTAGGGTTAAGTTCAGGCATTAACTCCGAATTCTTAAGGTTAGGCATTAACTCTGAATAGTTGAGGTAAGGGTTAAGGTTAGGGAAAGGCATAAAACAAAAATACCAAAAACAACTTTCTATCGCTGGATTCGAACATGCAACCTTTGGTCTGGCTAATCAGAGGCAGACGCTTACGCCCATCCCCCATCCACAGCGCCCTAGCAAATCCGAAACCTACTTGAAGGTAACAGCACTCACTGTTGCCCCTAGTGGCCGGTTTCCATGTCATCTCCCAACATCCATCTCCCGACATCCTCAGACATGAATGGATGTTGAATACTGACTTGTATCACAGGTGACCTGCCTGGGAAAATGATGGGTGAGCGCGAGAATGAAAGCAAGGCCTAGAGAAATGGGAGGAATAAGAACAGTGTTGTTCTTGTGTCTTCTTAAATACAGCTGATAGTCAGGATGAACTGAGAAAGACTCCCACTATGATATCATACCACACACAAACAAGCCCCAGTTCAACAGAAATAATCAATCATGTCACAGCTTTATGAGGAAGTGATGTGAAACAGAAGAGATCAGCCAGCTGTCTACCACACACACACACACACTTGCACACAAACAGACACACACACGCACGGACATACACACGCATGCACACACACCACACACACACATACACACACACACACACACACACTACATCCAGCATAGAATCAGCATCACTCATTGCTAGTGACGTTTGGTATTTCTGATCCTTCTGACACATAGGCATACCCAGTCCCCCTCACTTCCTTCAACAAACATACAAAATGGTCTTGAAGGTATTTGACCTATACAGTAGGCATACAGAAAAGACTTGTTGACATACTAGTGGGAAAATAGTGATACTAATACAGACATGCATACACACGGGGCATGCACACGTGCGCAAACACTGTTCATACAGAAAAATAACTGATAGAATTACTAACCCGGATGTTGATATAGTTCTCAAACCACAATGCACCATGGGACGGAACATAAAGTCAACAATGCTAAAATGAAAGGACTCCCCGATTGTATCAGAGTTATGCTTATTGAATAAAAATACACAGTAGGAATAGATGCATCACACTAACAGAAACCCTATCTACCAGTCCACACATGCATATGCATGGTCCCCTGCATCAGATAACATCATGACAAAAGACCAAAACATTCAGTCACCTCTCAGGAATTACTAGAGCCTGTCCATCCTCCAGTTCATGGTTGTGGAATGGAATGGAGCGAGGGTAGGAATATCATAGTGGGTGGTTTGTTGTAGTTACAGTATGCACAAATTGACACACATACCGTTTACATGCATGCACACATACAAGCCTACAGTTACACACAAATATATGCACAGTTATGGTACACACAAACCGAGGGACACACATGCATACTGGCACATACACACTACCTCAGTGATTGCCCTACAGACTGGTTGTACACTGCAGAATAACATGTTATTTGTGTGCTGCCTCTCCTCTGCTGACAGAGCGGTATTTGGAATCCTTCAATCTCCTGATCACACCCCTTCTCTGCTCCACCACGCTATGCCCAGACAGGTGTCGCACGCATGCACACACACACACACACACACACACACACACACACACACACACACACACACACACACACACACACACACACACTTATCCCCATGGCGACCATTTTACCAAGTGTTTTCCTTCCTCATTCTGCTCCAGGTGCCCTGGCCCTCCCCAGATGGTAGTCAGCCACACAGACCTGTAGCCCAGGCCACTGAAGAGTCTACATTTCACTGACAAATATCTCCCCAAAGCCCTGTTAACCCTGCACACGTGACTGTGTGTGCATGTCAGAGAGAGCCAAAGAGAAAGAGAGAGTGACAGAGAGAGAGAGAGAGAGAGAGAGAGAGAGAGAGAGAGAGAGAGAGAGAGAGAAGAGAGCGAGAGAGAGATTGTGTGTCCCTTTGCAAGTGCACATATATAAGTGTGTGAGTCCCTATGTGTGTGTGTGTGTGTGTGTGTGTGTGTGTGTGTGTGTGTGTGTGTGTGTGTGTGTGTGTGTCTGTACATCTGGTGTGGGTCAGGGCTGTATGCATGGCTGCTCCAGCTCTGGGGGTCACTGGGGGGGTTGAGGGTGATATGGTGATATAGTGATCTGTGTGGGGTCATGCACAATCTCTCTCCCATATGGAGCAGAGGCAGCAGGGAGGGCAGGGAGGGCTACTACAACCCATGCCAGGGTAATGGAGGGGGTCAGTACTGGGGGGCAGTACATCACTGATGCCCCCCTGAGAACTGGCAACTGGGGAAGGCATGTGTGTGGATGACAGAGACACTTAAGCACACGTACACTACATAAACAAAAAGTATGTGGACACCTGCTAGTCCAACATCTCGCAGTCGGCGTTCTAATTCATCCCAAAGGTATTCGATTGAGTTGAGGTAAGGGCTCTGTACAGGCCAAGTCAAGTTCTTTCACACCGATCTCGACAAACCATTTCTGTATGGACCTCGCTTTGTGCACAGGGGCACAGTCATGCTGAAACAGGAAAGGGCCTTCCCCAAACTGTTGCCACAAAGTCTAGAATGTCATTATATGCTGTAACGTTATGATTTCCCTTCACTGGAAAATTTCCCTTGCCTGGCATGAACCATGAAAAACAGCCCAGACCATCATTCATCCTCCACCAAACTTTACAGTTGGCACCATGCATTGGAGCAGGTAGCGTTCTCCTGGCATCCGCCAGACCCAGATTCATCCGTCGGACTGCCAGATGGTGAAGCGTGATTCATCACTCCAGAGAACGCGTTTTCACTGCTCCAGAGTCCAATGTTGGTGAGCGGCTGCTCGGCCATAGAAACCCATTTCATGAAGCTCCCAATGAAAAGTTATTGTGCTGACGTTGCTTCCAGGGGCAGTTTGGAACTCGGTAGTGAGTGTTGCAACTGAGGACAGCACTCTGCAGTCCCACTTCGCGGCTGAGCCGTTGTTGCTTCTATTGTAGTATATTTTGATTATTTAACTGGAAGCTGTAGTTTTATATTGTAGTATTGCTGTGCTCAATTTTATACACCTGTCAGCAACGGGTATGGCTAAAATAGCCGCATCCACTAATTTGAAGGGGTGTCCACATACTTTTGTATATATAGTGTATGTATCAATTGCAATTGAAGCGTCCCATGTATTTATTAATTAATATGCAACATTTAAATGTAAGTCAGCCTATGTGTTTTGATTATTTAACTGGAAGCTGTATTTTTATATTGTAGTATATTTTGATTATTTAACTGGAAGCTGTATTTTTATATTGTAGTATATTTTGATTATTTAACTGGAAGCTGTGGTTTTATATTGTAGTATATTTTGATTATTTAACTGGAAGCTGTATTTTATATTGCAGTATATTTTGATTATTTAACTGGAAGCTGTAGTTTATATTGTAGTATATTTTGATTATTCAACTGGAAGCTGTAGTTTTACATTGTAGTGTATTTTTTTTTTTTTTCTAGAAGCTGTAGTTTTATATTGAGGTATATTTTGATTATTTAACTGGAAGCTGTAGTTTTATATTGTAGTATATTTTGATTATTCAACTGGAAGCTGTAGTTTTATATTGTAGTGTAGTTAGATTTTTTTCTGGAAGCTGTAGTTTTATATTGTAGTATATTTTGATTATTTAACTGGAAGCTGTAGTTTTATACTGTAGTATATTTTGATTATTTAACTGGAAGCTGTAGTTTTATATTTTAGTGTATTTTGATTATTTAACTGGAAGCTGTAGGTTTATATTGTAGTATATGTTGATTATTTAACTGGAAGCTGTAGTTTTATATTGTAGTATATTTTGATTATTTAACTGGAAGCTGTAGTTTTATATTGTAGTATATTTTGATTATTCAACTGGAAGCTGTAGTTTTATATTGTAGTATATTTTGATTATTTAACTGGAAGCTGTGGTTTTATATTGTAGTATATTTTGATTATTTAACTGGAAGCTGTATTTTTATATTGTAGTATATTTGATTATTTAACTGGAAGCTGTAGTTTTATACTATAGTGTGTCTCTAAGTAGACTAAATACCAGTAGTTTAAATCGTATATATCCCTTCTTGAACAGATCCATCCCCTTCCCCCTATCCTGTGCTTGTGGTTTTGTCCAGCAGCTGCTGACAATATAGAGCAGGAAGCAGAGGGGGACAGAGAGAGGGAACCGGGGGAAGAGGAGAAGTTGAAAATGAGATTGGCCAGATTAGATTGCCTGATTGAGCAATTAGCTATCGTCTCTGTCATTTGGCCCAAGCCTCGCGGCATCTGCCACTGACAGTCACACACTGACAGTATCCTACACTGCCGCTCACACACAGAGAGGGGGATTATGTTGCTTGCTCCAATGTGTGTGTGTGTGTGTATGTGTGTGTGTGTGTGTGTGTGTGTGTGTGTGTGTGTGTGTGTGTGTGAGTGAGTAAGTGAGTGAGTGCATCGTGGGTTAAGGAGTTAGTTAAAATAGCTCTCATGTTCAAGAGCTTGTCATCCACGCTATCCTGTTTGTACAGTAATATTTTTATTTCTCTAATGTACTTGTACATCAATCTTTGTCTTTCATGCTCTCTCTCTCTCTCTCTCTCTCGCACTCTCTCGCACTCTCTCGCACTCTCTCTCTCTCTCTCGCTCACTCTCTCGCTCGCTCTTTTGCTCGCTCTCTCTCTCTCTTGCTCTTTCGCTCTCTCGCTCTCTCTCTCTCGCACTCTCTCTCTCTCTCTCTCTCGCTCTCTCTCTCTCTCTCTCTCACTCAAATTCAAATTTAAGCTGCTTTATTGGCATGAAAAACATTGTGTCAATATTGCCAAACCAACAATGTATACAATATACATTGTAATAAAATACCAAAGAATAACAAATAATAATATAAATTTGAAATAAATGTAGTAATTTCTGTAAATAATTAATCTCTTGGTGAAGAAAATGTATCACATTAAAGGAGAAAGTGCATCTCTGTTTTTATCTCCCCTGTCGTGCAGTTACCACATACAGTGGGGAAAAAAAGTATTTAGTCAGCCACCAATTGTGCAAGTTCTCCCACTTAAAAAGATGAGAGAGGCCTGTAATTTTCATCATAGGTACACGTCAACTATGACAGACAAATTGAGAAAATCACATTGTAGGATTTTTAATGAATTTATTTGCAAATTATGGTGGAAAAGATTTCTGGCTCTCACAGACCTGTAACTTCTTCTTTAAGAGACTCCTCTGTCCTCCACTCGTTACCTGTATTAATGGCACCTGTTTGAACTTGTTATCAGTATAAAAGACACCTGTCCACAACCTCAAACAGTCACACTCCAAACTCCACTATGGCCAAGACCAAAGAGCTGTCAAAGGACACCAGAAACAAAATTGTAGACCTGCACCAGGCTGGGAAGACTGAATCTGCAATAGGTAAGCAGCTTGGTTTGAAGAAATCAACTGTGGGAGCAATTATTAGGAAATGGAAGACATACAAGACCACTGATAATCTCCCTCGATCTGGGGCTCCACGAAAGATCTCACCCCGTGGGGTCAAAATGATCACAAGAACGGTGAGCAAAAATCCCAGAACCTCACGGGGGACCTAGTGAATGACCTGCAGAGAGCTGGGACCAAAGTAACAAAGCCTACCATCAGTAACACACTACGCCGCTAGGGGACTCAAATGCTGCAGTGCCAGACGTGTCCCCCTGCTTAAGCCAGTACATGTCCAGGCCCATCTGAAGTTTGCTAGAGTGCATTTGGATGATCCAGAAGAGGATTGGGAGAATGTCATATGGTCAGATGAAACCAAAATATAACTTTTTGGTAAAAACTCAACTCGTCGTGTTTGGAGGACAAAGAATGCTGAGTTGCATCCAAAGAACACCATACCTACTGTGAAGCATGGGGGGTGGAAACATCATGCTTTGGGGCTGTTTTTCTGCAAAGGGACCAGGACGACTGATCCGTGTAAAGGAAAGAATGAATGGGGCCATGTATCGTGAGATTTTGAGTGAAAACCTCCTTCCATCAGCAAGGGCATTGAAGATGAAATGTGGCTGGGTCTTTCAGCATGACAATGATCCCAAACACACCGCCCGGGCAACGAAGGAGTGGCTTCGTAAGAAGCATTTCAAGGTCCTGGAGTGGCCTAGCCAGTCTCCAGATCTCAACCCCGTAGAAAATCTTTGGAGGGAGTTGAAAGTCCGTGTTGCCCAGCGACAGCCCCAAAACATCACTGCTCTAGAGGAGATCTGCATGGAGGAATGGGCCACAATACCAGCAACAGTGTATGAAAACCTTGTGAAGACTTACAGAAAACGTTTGACCTGTGTCATTGCCAACAAAGGGTATATAACAAAGTATTGAGAAACTTTTGTTATTGACCAAATACTTATTTTCCACCATAATTTGCAAATAAATTCATAACAAATCCTACAATGTGATTTTCTTGAATCTTTTTTCTCATTTTGTCTGTCATAGTTGACGTGTACCTATGATGAAAATTACAGGCCTCTCTCATCTTTTTAAGTGGGAGAACTTGCACAATTGGTGGCTGACTAAATACTTTTTTTCCCCACTGTACTTTTTTAAAGTCAATAAAGCAAGCAAAGATTTTGCCCTCTTTTTTTAGTGGACGTGCTTATTAATTAGTGTTTGTAAGGTGAATATATGGTCAGTAGTGCGATGGTTGGGGAGAAAGACGATTTTACATTTACTTATTACATTCTTTTCCTTGAAGAAAGGTTTGAATTCTTGAATTCAAAACGCTACAGAAAACCTTTCCCAAGTTGCAGTTTACGCATATTCCCCTGTAATTATTGGGGTCTGATTTGTCTCCACTTTTGTGGAGATGAGCCCCTGGTTCCAGACATCAGGAAAGCAGCCAGAAGTTAGTACCATGTTGAACAGTGTAAGCACAGCATTTTGCAACTCAAGTGTGCTGTTTTTCAGCATTTCATTTCTGATGTTATCTAGACCACAAACCTTCTTTGGTTTTAATAGATTTTAGCTTTTCATTTAGTTCTTGTTGGGTTATTGGGTAATCGAATGGATTTGGGCTGTTTTTCATGACTAATTCAAGGATGTTCAATTTTTCTTGAATTTCTAATTGGTTATGTTGTAAGTTTTTTTTGTGATGTTTTTGTACAGATTATCAAAATCGGTTTTCCAAATTCCTTCATCTTGTATGGCTAATTCTTGTGGCTTTGTCATGCTTAAATTGTTCCACATGTCCCAGAATTGATTTTGGTCAATTGCGTTTTCAATTTCATCAAGTGTCTTATTCATATAATTCAATTTCTTGCGTTTCAGTGTATGTTTATACTGTTTCAGAGTTTCAAAGTATTCATAGCGTAGCTCTGGGTTGTTTTGCTGCTTATGTTTTTCATTTGACATTTGTCTTATGTGTTTTCTAATTGTTTTACATTCGTTATCAAACCATTTTTTCAGAAACATTTAGTTTTTTGTTTCTGATGTTACATTTCTTTGGTTTTCTCAAATGTCCTTTTGATGCTGCTTTTTGAAATATGCAATTTATGTTTTGAGTAGCCGAATTGACACCTTCTTTATTGTTTTGGTATTGTGAGTTATTGAAGACCTGTATAGAGTTCATAATTTCATTTGAGTTCAATGTTTCAATGAATTTCTCTGCACTGTTTTTTTGAATTAGTATTGCTGGTTAATTTCTTCAGAAACACGTTGATCTGACTGTGATCTGACAATGGTGTCTGTGGTCTGACAGTGAATGCACTAATGGAGGAGGGGTCGATGTCAGTGATGGCATAATTGACTACACTTGTCCCAAGAGCTGAGCAGTAAGTAAACTGACTTAAAGAGTCCCCTCAGATTCTACCATTAAGCATGTACAGGCCTAAGGCTCGACAGAGATGCACTAACTCCTTCCCATTTTTGTTCAGTATTTGGTCAGGACTGTTTCTATTATTTATAATAGGGCTACTGTACAAGGAGGGGTGTCCAAATATGTGCTGTTTACCTCCCGCATCAGTGTAGTCAGGCTCAGAACATGTTCTCGCATTGAAATCTCCACAAAGAAGCACTTTACCCTCTGCCTGAAATTGAAGGATTTCTGTATGGAAAAAACTGATCATCATAATATGATGAATCTGAAGGAGGACCATAAGCTGTACACATGTATACATCATTGTCACAATAGATTGTACCTTTGTTAAGTTTTAGCCAAATGTGGTTAGTATCTTTTTTCATTTAATTCAGTGATAAGTCCTGCTTATGCCAAATGATGATTCCACATGAGTCCCGGACCCATTTAACATTTTTTATGTTTGATTGATGGTAGTAAACTTTCTCTATAGCCTGAGGGACACTGAGAATCAAAGTCTCCACGACGCCATGTTTCCAGTAGGATTATGATGTCCTGTCCCTTGATGTTTTTAAGAAATTCTGGATTTGTCTTTTAAGAACCAAAATGTGAAGAGTATAGGCCCTGGATATTCCAAGCTGATAGTTAATGATCTCATTTATAATAAGTGATATTCACTGGTTTGAGTAAAGTACATTTAAAAAAAATATATATATATATACAGTGGGGGAAAAAAGTATTTAGTCAGCCACCAAATGTGCAAGTTCTCCCACTTAAAAAGATGAGAGAGGCCTGTAATTTTCATCATAGGTACACGTCAACTATGACAGACAAATTGAGAGAGAAAAAATCCAGAAAATCACATTGTAGGATTTTTTATGAATTTATTTGCATATTATGGTGGAAAATAAGTATTTGGTCACCTACAAACAAGCAAGATTTCTGGCTCTCACAGACCTGTAACTTCTTCTTTAAGAGGCTCCTCTGTCCTCCACTCGTTACCTGTATTAATGGCACCTGTTTGAACTTGTTATCAGTATAAAAGACACCTGTCCACAACCTCAAACAGTCACACTCCAAACTCCACTATGGCCAAGACCAAAGAGCTGTCAAAGGACACCAGAAACAAAATTGTAGACCTGCACCAGGCTGGGAAGACTGAATCTGCAATAGGTAAGCAGCTTGGTTTGAAGAAATCAACTGTGGGAGCAATTAGTAGGAAATGGAAGACATACAAGACCACTGATAATCTCCCTCGATCTGGGGCTCCACGCAAGATCTCACCCCGTGGGGTCAAAATGATCACAAGAACGGTGAGCAAAAATCCCAGAACCACACAGGGGGACCTAGTGAATGACCTGCAGAGAGCTGGGACCAAAGTAACAAAGCCTACCATCAGTAACACACTACGCCGCCAGGGACTCAAATCCTGCAGTGCCAGACGTGTCCCCCTGCTTAAGTCAGTATATGTCCAGGCCAGAGTGCATTTGGATGATCCAGAAGAGGATTGGGAGAATGTCATATGGTCAGATGAAACCAAAATATAACTTTTTGGTAAAAACTCAAGTCGTCGTGTTTGGAGGACAAAGAATGCTGAGTTGCATCCAAAGAACACCATACCTACTGTGAAGCATGGGGGTGGAAATATCATGCTTTGGGGCTGTTTTTCTGCAAAGGGACCAGGACGACTGATCCGTGTAAAGGAAAGAATGAATGGGGCCATGTATCGTGAGATTTTGAGTGAAAACCTCCTTCCATCAGCAAGGGCATTGAAGGTGAAACGTGGCTGGGTCTTTCAGCATGACAATGATCCCAAACACACCGCCCGGGCAACGAAGGAGTGGCTTCGTAAGAAGCATTTCAAGGTCCTGGATTGGCCTAGCCAGTCTCCAGATCTCAACCCCATAGAAAATCTTTGGAGGGGAGTTGAAAGTCCGTGTTGCCCAGCAACAGCCCCAAAACATCACTGCTCTAGAGGAGATCTGCATGGAGGAATGGGCCAAAATACCAGCAACAGTGTGTGAAAACCTTGTGAAGACTTACAGAAAACGTTTGACCTGTGTCATTGCCAACAAAGGGTATATAACAAAGTATTGAGAAACTTTTGTTATTGACCAAATACTTATTTTCCACCATAATTTGCAAATAAATTCATTAAAAATCCTACAATGTGATTTTCTGGATTTTCTTTTCTCTTTTTGTCTGTCATAGTTGTCGTGTACCTATGATGAAAATTACAGGCCTCTCTCATCTTTTTAAGTGGGAGAACTTGCACAATTGGTGGCTGACTAAATACTTTTTTTCCCCACTGTATATATATATATATATATGAACAGTACCAGTCAAAAGTTTGGACACACCTACTCATTCAAGGTTTTTCTTCATTTTGATTATTTTCTACATTGTAGAATAATAGTGAAGACATCAAAACTATGAAATAATACATATCGAATCATGTAGTAACCAAAAAAGTGTTAAACAAAGCCACCCTTTGCCTTGATGACAGATTTGCACACTCTTGGCATTCTCTCAACCAGCTTCACCTGGAATACTTTTACAAAATTCTTGAAGGAGTTCTCACATATGTTGAGCACTTGTTGGCTGCTTTTCCTTCACTCTGATGTCCGACTCATCCCAAACCATCTCAATTGGGTTGAGGTTGGGGGATTGTGGAGGCCAGGTCATCTGATGCAGCACTCCATGACTCTCCTACTTGGTTAAATAACCCTTACAAAGCCTGGATGTGTGTTGGGTCATTGTCCTGTTAAAAAACAAATGATATTCCCACTAAGCCCAAACCAGATGGGA
Organism: Coregonus clupeaformis; assembly: GCF_020615455.1. NCBI lineage: Eukaryota > Metazoa > Chordata > Actinopteri > Salmoniformes > Salmonidae > Coregonus > Coregonus clupeaformis. The sequence goes on along the minus strand of NC_059197.1, from coordinate 19,700,570 downwards.
TGGCATATCGCTGCAGAATGCTGTGGTAGCCATGCTGGTTAAGTGTGCCTTGAATTCTAAATAAATCACAGACAGTGTCACTAGCAAAGCACCCCGTCACCATAACACCTCCTCCTCCATGCTTTACGGTGGGAACTACACATGCTGAGATCATCCATTCACCCACACCGCGTCTCACAAAGACACGGCGGTTGGAACCAAAAATCTCCAATTTGGACTCCAGACCAAAGGACACATTTCCACCGGTCTAATGTCCATTGCTCGTGTTTCTTGGCCCAAGCAGGTCTCTTCTTATTGTTGGTGTCCTTTAGTAGTGGTTTCATTACAGGAATTCGACCATGAAGGCCTGATTCACACAGTCCCCTCTGAATAGTTGATGTTGAGATGTGTCTGTGACTTGAACTCTGTGAAGCATATATTTTGGCTGCAATTTCTGAGGCTGGTAACTCTAATGAAGTTATCCTCTGCAGCAGAGGTAACTCTGGGTCTTCCATTCCTGTGACAGTCCTCATGAGAGCCAGTTTAATCATACCACTTGATGGTTTTTGCGACTGCACTTGAAGAAACTTTAAAAGTTCTTTAAATGTTCCGTATTGACTGACCTTCATGTATTAAAGTAATGATGGACTATCGTTTCTCTTTGCTCATTTGAGCTGTTCTTGCCATAATATGGACTTGGTCTTTTACCAAATAGGGCTATCTTCTGTATACCCCCCCCTACCTTGTCACAACACAACTGATTGGCTCAAACGCATTATGAAGGAAAAAAATTCCACAAATTCACTTTCAAGAAGGCACACCTGTTAATTGAAATGCATTCCAGGTGACTAAATAATAATAATAATATGCCATTTAGTAGACGCTTTTATCCAAAGCGACTTACAGTCATGTGTGCATACTACCTCATGAAGCTGCTTGAGAGAATGCCAAGAGTGTGCAAAGCTGTCATCAAGGCATAGGGTTGCTACTTTGAAGAATCTAAAATCTAAAATATAGTTTGATTTGTTAAACACTTTTTTGGTTACTACCTGATTCCATATGCGTTATTTAATAGTTTTGATGTCTTCACTATTATTCTACAATGTAAAACAAAGTAAAAATAAAGAAAACCCCTTGAATGAGTAGGTGTGTCCAAACTTTTGACTGGTAGTGTACATACACATACATACATACACACACACATACATATAACGTAATAAGATTGCACTAAAAATAAGTACAATGCAATGCAATCTGCAACCCCTTGTACGTATGTGTTTCTTGTGTGTGTGTTTGTGTATGTGTGTGTGTGTGCATGTGTGAGTGTGTGTGAATTAAAAGGTCTGTCTATCCCAGTAGTCTGCATATTAGATGCAGTAGTTGGCACACCTCTCCAATCTCTGATAGTTCTAGGTGTGTTTTGCCAGAGGTTACCTCAGCATATGTAGTTAATGATCTCATTTACAATAACTGTCTCTCTCTCTCACTCTCTCTCTCTCTCTCTCTTTCTCTCTCTCTCTCTCTCTCTCTCTCTCTCTCTCTCTCTCTCTCTTTCTCTCTCTCTCTCTCTCTCTTTCTCTCTTTCAAATGGGTAATTCAGTCCGCTGCTGATGTAACCTTTTGTCACTAACGCCCCACTCGTTCCCTTGCTCTCTGTGCTTGAACTCTCTTTCCTTCTCACCCTGTCTTGCATGGTTAACAGCAATATTTAGTCCTGTTCAATTTAGTTCCCCTCAGTTTGCTTCATTATTAGCTTTGTGCATAGGATTCCCCCTGTCAATTCATTGTTATTCATCTCAATTTGCAGACTCTCTATCCAATCAAACCGCACACAAGGCAAGGAACTCAGGATATATAACTCTGCCACAACTCTCCACAATAATCCACCATGTTGTCCTCCAACCCAAACTATACTGATAATATAACTCTTAAAATGACCTTTAGGTCTAACTCTCCAATGAGAACCACTACAGTGTATATGATAAATTAGTTTCCTTGGTTGGGGCGCTCTTTCTCACATAAATTTATTTATTATAGCTTAGGGAGTACAGGTACAGAGCAGAGGCCATTTCTATAGTATGTGAACAAAGAATAAAAAGTCCCCTAAAAGTGAAGATTGAGTCCTCCACCAGCGTGTGTGTGTGTGTGTGTGTTTGTGTTTGTGTGTGTGTGTGTGTGTGTGTGTGTTTGTGTTTATGTGCATATGTGCATGTGTGTGTACATTGATGTGTGTGTACATTGATGTGTGTGTGTGTGTGTGTGTGTGTGTGTGTGTGTGTGTGTGTGTGTGTGTGTGTGTGTGTGTGTGTGTGTGTGTGTGTGTGTGTGTGTGTGTGTGTGTGTGTGTGTGTGTGTGTGTGTGTGTGTGCGTGCGTGCATGTGTGTGTAGTCATGTCTGAGTGGTGGGCAGTGAGCAGTAATAATGAGTGATGGTTGCTGTGTGGACCCTCAGACTGTGGAGAGTTCACCTGTCAGCGTGGGCTACCTGAAGACTGATGGCAATCTGGAAGCCATTTGAACCACAGCTGTAGAGGGATAGAGTGGACCCAGCCTCACCTCAACAGTGTACTGTACACACTTAAACACATCACACACACACTTAAACACACCACACACACTCTTATTGTACAGCACACACACTCACACACATTCTGTGTAAACACGCACATACAGTACCAGTCAAAAGTTTGGACACACCTACTCATTCAAGGTTTTTTATTCATTTTTACTATTTTCTACATTGTAGAATAATAGTGAAGACATCAAAACTATGAAATAACACATATGGAATCATGTAGTAACCAAAAAAGTATTAAACAAATCAAAATATATTTTATATTTGAGATTCTTCAAATACAGCTTTGCACACTCTTGGCATTCTCTCAACCAGCTTCACCTGGAATGCTTTTCCAACAGTCTTGAAGGAGTTCACACATATGCTTAGCACTTGTTGGCTGCTTTTCCTTCACTCTGATGTCCGACTCATCCCAAACCATCTCAATTGGGTTGAGGTAATGGGGATTGTGGAGGCCAAGTCATCTGATGCAGCACTCCATCACTCTCCTTCTTGGTAAAATAGCCCTTCCACAGCCTGGAGGTGTTTTGGGTCATTGTCCTGTTGAAAAACAAATGGTAGCCCCACTAAGCCCAAACCAGATGGGATGGCGAATCGCTGCAGAATTCTATGGTAGCCATGCTGGTTAAGTGTGCCTTGAATTCTAAATAAATCACAGTCAGTGTCACCAGCGAAGCACCCCCACACCATCACACCTCCTCCTCCATTCTTTGCAGTGGGAACTACACATGCGGAGATCATCCATTCACCCACACCGCGTCTCACAAAGACACGGCGGTTGGAACCAAAAATCTCCAATTTGGACTCCAGACCAAAGGACACATTTCCACCGGTCTAATGTCCATTGCTCATGTTTCTTGGCCAAAGCAGGTCTCTTCTTCTTATTGGTGTCCTTTAGTAGTGGTTTCTTTGAAGCAATTCGACCATGAAGGCCTGATTCACACAGTCCCCTCTGAACAGTTGAAGTTGAGATGTGTCTGTGACTTGAACTATGTGAAGCATTTATTTGGGCTGCAATTTCTGGTAAGTCTAATGAACTTATCCTCTGCAGCAGAGGTAACTCTGGGTCTTCCATTCCAGTGGTGGTCCTCATGAGAGCCAGTTTCATCATAGTGCTTGATGGTTTTTGCGACTGCACTTGAAGAAACTTTCAAAGTTTCCGTATTGACTGACCTTCATGTAGGGCTATCTTCTGTATACCCCCCCTACTTTGTAATAAAACAACTGATTGGCTCAAACGCATTAAGAAGGAAAGAAATTCCACAAATTAACTTTTAAGAAGGCACACCTGTTAATTGAAATGCATTCCAGGTGACTACCTGCTGGTTGAGAGAATGCCAAGAGTGTGCAAAGCTGTCATCAAGGCAAAGGGTGGCTATTTGAAGAATCTCAAATATATAATATATTTTGATTTGTTTAACACTTTTTTGGTTACTACATGATTCCATATGTGTTATTTAATAGTGTTGATGTCTTCACTATTATTCTACAATGTAAAAAACAGTAAAAATAAAGAAAAACCCTTGAATGAGTAGGTGTGTCCAAACTTTTGTGACTGGTAGTGTACATTCTCTCTCTCTCTCTCTCTCTCTCTCTCTCTCTCTCTCTCTCTCTCTCTCTCTCTCTCTCTCTGTCTCTCTCTGTCTCTTTCCCTCTCTCTCGCTCTCTCTCTCTCTCTGTCTCTGTCTCTCTCGCCCTCTCTCTCTCTCTCTCTCTCTCGTCCTCTTTCTCTCCCCCTCTCCCTCTCTCTCGCCTCTCTCTCTCTCTCTCTCTCTCTCTCTCTCTCTCTCTCTCTCTCTCCGCTCTCTCTCTCTCTCTCTCTCTCTCTCTCTCTCTCTCTCTCTCTCTCTCTCTCTCTCTCTCTCTCTCTCTCTCTCTCTCTCTCTCTCTCTCGCTCTCTCTCTCTCTCTCTCTCTCTCCCTCTCTCTCTCTCTCTCTCTCTCTCTCTCTCTCTCTCTCTCTCGCTCTCTGTCTTTGTCTCTGTCTCTGTCTCTGTCTCTCTCTGTCTCTCTCTCTGTCTCTCTCTCTCTCTCTCTCTCTCTCTCTCTCTCTCTCTCTCTCTCTCTCTCTCTCTCTCTCTCTCTCTCTCTCTCTCTCTCTCTCTCTCTCTCTCTCTCTCTCTCTCTCTCTCTCCCTCTCTGGATACTCCCCCCTCCCTCTCCCTCTCCCTCTCCCTCTCCCTCTCTCTCACACACTTGTCTCGAAAATCTTCCTACCCCTGTCATTATCTCTCTCTCTCTCTCTCTCTCTCTCTCTCTCTCTCTCTCTCTCTCTCTCTCTCTCTCTCTGTCTCTCTCTGTCTCTTTCCCTCTCTCTCTCGCTGTCTCTCTCTCTCTGTCTCTGTCTCTCTCGCCCTCTCTCTCTCTCTCTCTCGTCCTCTTTCTCTCTCCCCTCTCCCTCTCTCTCCCGCTCTCTCTCTCTCTCTCTCTCTCTCTCTCTCTCTCTCTCTCTCTCTCTCTCTCTCTCTCTCTCTCTCTCTCTCTCTCTCTCTCTCTCTCTCTCTCTCTCTCTCTCTCTCTCTCGCTCTCTCTCTCTGTCTTTGTCTCTGTCTCTGTCTCTGTCTCTGTCTCTCTCTCTCTCTCGCTCTCTCACGCGCTCTCTCTCTCGCTCGCTCTCTCTCTCGCTCGCTCTCTCTCTTTCCCTCTTTCTCTCGCTCTCTCTCCTTCTCTCCCTCTTTCTCCCTCCCTCTCTCTCTCTCTGTCTCTCTCTCTCTCTCTCTCTCTCTCTCTCTCTCTCACACTGTCTCTCTCTCTCTCACACACACACGCACAAACACATACATTCCAAAGTAATAACAGAATAATGAGTCATTCTCTGGTTTCCCTTCCCTTAAGTGGCTAGGTCAATAGCTGGCAGGTGCTTCCATTGCAACACAAACACAACCAAAGAAACAGAGAGAGAGAGAGTGAGAGTAGAGAGAGAGAGAGAGAGAGAGAGAGAGAGAGAGAGAGAGAGAGAGAGAGAGAGAGAGAGAGAGGAAACAACAATGGAATGCGAATGAAAACAAAGGCAGACAACATGTTATAATCAGCAGTGAGCTCACTTAGAACAACAAATGTTGCCAACTCCCCTAATTAATGGCTGGATTGAGTAGTAAAGATATTATAAATAGATTTAGAGTGGTCATTACTTCTACTCCCCTCCTAGGCATGTCCCTATTGGTGGCTAGGGTCCATGTGCACATTCTCAGCCACAACACACCCATGTCTCTCTCCATCAGCCAACTTTAACTGCCAATCTCTCAGCCACAACACACCCATGTCTCTCTCCATCAGCCAACTATAACCGCCAATGGTGAAGCAAGCCACTAGACTACTAACACACACACTCACGCAGACACACAGAATCTGAAATAATATCCCTATTTACATCCCACCCGCCACACACACACATGCACACACACCATATTCCCCAGAGGACACAGAAAACCCCTGTCCAACACTTTACACTCTTAATACTCTTGAGCTCAAATTGATCCAGATTTCTAATCCCCACCTCCCCCCTCCCCAACCCTAACCCACCTCCTTCCAACAGTGTGGGGCGGGTGGCTGAAATGCAGGTGGGCCCAGAGCATCTGTCCCTCCTACAGCATAACTAGTCAACACTGAGCTGAGCTGTGAACACACACACACACATAGGCACACACACACACACCCTCCACCCTCTCTCTCCAGTGCCAGACAGACACAAACACACAGACACAAAAATCCAAGGCAGCCAACCCCCAGGGCTGCAGCACCACTCCCTCTAACTGTCACTCCTTTAATTAGTTCATTTGTTTGCTTCACTTTCTAATCAGTTTGACAATGGAGGGGTCCCAGGGAGACTGGAGGGAGTTTATCTCTCCCCTTCCTTTCTCCCCCTCCTTTCTCCCCCTCTACCCCCATTCCATTCTATGCAGTCCCAGGCACCCTCTCTCCTCCTTCACCTCCTGCACACCCCCTTCTTTTCTCCTCCCCTCCTACTCTTCCCCCCTCCTCTCCTCCCCTCCCAGGGTGTGGGATACAACAGAGTTATACTCCCGTCTTTCAGAGCTGCAGGAGAGAAAGGGAAACTCTATCCACACAGCAGCCATATGGCCCACAACATAACCTATACGAATACGGCTAGCAACGGCTGATACCAGGGAAACAGAGTGTGTGTGTGTGTGTGTGTGTGTGTGTGTGTGTGTGTGTGTGTGTGTGTGTGTGTGTGTGGACTTGTTTAACTATTCTTGTGGGGATCAGAAGTCCCCACAAGAATAGTAAACAAAACAAAATTGGACCAACTGGGGACATTTTGTTAGTCCCCATGAGGTCAAATGCTATTTCTAGGGAGTTTAGGGTTAAGGTTAGAATTAGTGTTAGGGTTAGAATTACGTTAAGGGTTAGGGTTAGGAGCTAGGGTTAGGTTTAATGTTAGGGTTAAGGTTAGGTTTTTGGGTTAAGGTTAGGGTTAGGGTTGAGGTTAGGATTAGGGGTTAGGGAAAATAGGATTTTGAATGGGACTTAATTGTGTGTCCCCACAAGGTTAGCTATACAAGACTGCGTGTGTTTGTGTGTGTGTGTGTGTGTGTTTGTGTGTGTGTGTGTGTGTGTGCGTGAACGCGTGTGTGCATGTGTGCGTGTGTGTATGTGCGTGTTTACTGTGTACATGCACAAGGATGGTTAATAAAGAGATGTTATTAAGTAATTACCCACTAATATGTTTCCTGCCCTTATCTCACTGTCCCATTAGTGAGTCTTCAGCACCTTCACCTCTCCAAGTGACAATAACCATTACCACAGACCTAGGAGCCAGTCCATTCCCTAGGCCTTGTTCTATTACAGGGCTGAGAGGAGGAGTAATGGTGTAGTTCTCCCCTTCTCTTCTTGTCCTCCTCTTTCTCTGCCAAGTTTTATATAATAGACATGTTTCTCTGCATGTGTGGCACTCATCGCTGTAGTGGGCTAAACTGCTCAGAATTAAGTGGTGTGTATGTGAGTGTGTGTGTGTGAGGGTGTGTGTGTGAGGGTGTGTGTGTGAGGGTATGACATAGTCTCTTTCTTTTCTTGCCCAAAACTCCATGAGGTAATATTCTCCTTCATCTCCATCCCTCTGTACCTTCCTCTCTTCCACTGCTGCCTGTCTCCATCCTCTCCATCCTCTCCATCCTCTCCATCCTCTCCTCTCCATCCACTCATCTCCATCCTCTCATCTCCATCCTCTCTTCTTAATCATTTCAATAGCACCCGTCATCCTGTCCAGTCTCCCAATCCCTCTTCCTATCCTCCTCTCCTTTCACCCTCTTTCCCCCTCTCCTTTCCCCCTCTCCTTTCCCCCTCTTTCCCCCTCTCCTTTCCCCCTCTTTCCCTCTCTTTCCCCCTCTCTCTCCCCCTCTCTTTCCCCCACTCCTTTCCCCATCTTCTTCCCCCCTCTCTTTCCCCCTCTTGTTCCCCCTCTCCTTTCCCCCTCTCCTTTCACACTCTCTTTCCCCCTCTCTTTCCCCTTGTTGATAAGTATCTCCTCACACCACTCTGTTCACTCCTCTCGTTAATTTCCTTTAGTTCTACCTCTCCATTCCCTCACCCAGAGTCTTTTCACAGCCATGAGTGTGATGCTACTCATCACCTCAGACAAACCACTTCAAACCACCATTGACGCCTCTCCTCGAGGAGTGACAGAGGAAAAAGAGACTGACAGAGACAGAGCATGGGAACTGTTCAACCGCTTGAGTGACAGTGAGTTATAGAGCATGGGAGCATCTCTCTCTCTCTCACACACCAACACCACCGCACACACACACACACACACACACACACACACACAGCTTATCCTCAAAGCTCTCCTCTTTCTCCCGTGGGCCCAGTGAAACTCTATCAGACTCAGACACTCAAGGCCCTCAATAGACAGCTGGGGTCCTCTGAGAGCTAGGAGATGGACACTGTCACTCTTCTGTCTCTCCTCTGTCTCTCCCGAGACCAGTAAGTAAATAGGACAGTGGCACCAGACCCCAGCACAGTGTCAATCATCTCCCAAATAAAAAAATGTCCAGGCTTTCAAATGACTGACAACTTCACTGGACAATATAAGGGCAGTTGTGGATGATATTCACAACAATGCACCAATTCGGAGTGGTGCCAGGAAAAAAACATCTCCCTCAATGTCAACAAAACGAAGGAGCTGATCTTGGACTTCAATAGACAGCAGAGAGAGCACGCCCCCATCCACATCAACGGGGCCGCAGTGGAGAAGGTGAAAAGCTTCAAGTTCCTCGGCATACACATCACTGACAATCTGAAATGGTCCACCCACACAGACAGTGTGGTGAAGAAGGTGCAACAGCGCTTCATCAACCTCAGGAGGCTGAAGTAATTTGGCTTGGCCTCTAAAACCCTCACAAACTTTTACAGATGCACCATTGAGAGCATCCTGTCGGGGGGTATCACCTCCTGGTACAGCAACTGCACCGTCCGCAACCGCAGGGCTATCCAGAGGGTGGTGCAGTCTGCCCAACGCATCACCGGGGGAACACTGCCTGCCCTCCAGGACATCTACAGCACCCGGTGTCACAGGAAGTCCAAGAATATCATCAAGGAACTCAGCCATTCGAGCCACGGCCTGTTCACCCCGCTATCATCCAGAAGGCGAGGTCAGTACAGGTGCATCAAAGCTGGGACCGAGAGACTGAAAAAGAGCTTCTATCTCAAGGCCATCATCATGTTAAATAGCCATCACTAGCCGGCCTCCACCCAGTACCCTGCCCTGAACATAGTCACTAGCCAGCTACCACCCGGTTACTCAACCCTGCACCTTAGAGGCTGCTGCCCTATGTACATACTGTAGACATGGAACACTGGTCACATTAATAATGGAACACTGGTCTCTTTAATAATGTTTACATACTGTTTTACCCATTTCATATCTATGTACTGTATTCTGTATGTTTCTTAATCCCATTCTTTTACTTTTAGATTTGTGTGTTGGCACACCCTGATCTATTTCACCTGTCTCTGTGATTGTCTCCACCTCCCTCCAGGTGTCGCCCATCTTCCCCATTATCCCCAGTGTATTTATACCTGTGTTCTCTATTTGTCTGTTGCCAGTTCATTTTGTTTCGTCAAGCCTACCAGCATTTTTCCCCTTGCTCCTGTCTTTCTCTAGTTCCTGTTTTCTAGTTTTCCCGGTTTTGACCATTCTGCCTGCCCTGACCCTGAGCCTGTCTGCCGTTCTGTACCTTGTCACACCACCCTGGATTATTGACCTCTGCCTGCCCTGACCCTGAGACTTCCTGCCGTTCTGTACCTTATGGACGCTGATTTGGATTACTGACCTCTGCCTGCCCTTGACCTGTCGTTTGCCTGCCCCCTGTTTTTGTAATAAACTTTTGTTACTTCAACACTGTCTGATATGTGTATACAACGTGATATGTGTATTGTTGTGTATTGTTAGATAATAATAATAATATGCCATTTAGCAGACGCTTTTATCCAAAGCGACTTACAGTCATGCGTGCATACATTTTTTTTGTGTATGGGTGGTCCCGGCGATCGAACCCACTACCTTGGCGTTACAAGCGCCGTGCTCTACCAGCTGAGCTACAGAGGACCACACTTTCCATTCTGTTCGGTTTTCACTGGATGCTTTATACTGTTTAGGTCTCCATAGCAGCCCTAAGAAAGGAAGAGCATTCTCTAGATATTACTGCACTGTTGGAGCTAGGAACACAAGCATTTCGCTACACTTGCAATAACATCAGCTAAATATGTGTATGCGACCAATAAAATGTGATTTGGTTTGATTTTATTTGAATGCCATCCGTTGGCCATGTTGGATAGACGATATTAGCAATAGGCCTTCAGAAAGTATTCAGACCCCTTGACTTTTTCCATATTTTGTTACGTTACAGTCTTATTCTACAATTGCTGAGGAAATTGTTTTATTTAATCAATCTTCACACGATACCCTATAATGACAAAGAGAAAACAGGTTTTTAGAAATGTTTGCAAATGAATTAAATACAAAAAACAGAAATACCTTATTTACATAAGTATTCAGACCCTTTGCAATGAGACTCGAAATTGAGCTCAGGTGCATCCTGTTTCCATTGATCATCCTTGAGATGTTTCTACAACTTGATTGAGTCCACCTGTGGTGAATTCAATTGATTGGACATGATTTGGAAAGGCACACACCTGTCTATATAATGTCCACAGTTGACAGTGCATGTCAGAGCAAAAACCAAGCCATGAGGTCGAAGGAATTGTCCGTAGAGCTCCAAGACTGGATTGTGTCAAGGCACAGATCTGGGGAAGGGTACCAAAATATTTCTGCAGCATTGAAGGTCCCCAAGAACACAGTGGCCTCCATCATTCTTAAGTGGAAGAAGTTTGGAACCACCAAGACTCTTCCTAGAGCTGGCCGCCAGGCCAAACTGAGGAATCGGGGAGAAGGGCCTTGGTCAGGGAGGTGACCAAGAAACCGATTGTCACTCTGACAGAGCTCCAGAGTTCCTCTGTGGAGATGGGAGAACCTTCCAGAAGGACAACCATCTCTGCAGCACTCCACCAATTAGGCCTTTATGGTAGAGTGGCCGGACGGAAACCACTCCTTAGTAAAAGGCACATGACAGCCCGCTTTGAGTTTGCCAAAAGGCACCTAAAGACTCTCAGACCATGAGAAACAAGATTCTCTGGTCTGATGAAACCAAGATTTAACTCTTGGGCCTGAATGCCAAGCGTCATGTCTGGAGGGAGCCTGGCACCATCCCTACGGTGAAGCATGGTGGTGGCAGCATCATGCTGTGGGGATGCTTTTCAGCGGCAGGGACTGGGAGACTAGTCAGGATCGAGGCAAAGATGAATGGAGCAAAGTACAGAGACCTGCTCCAGAGCGCTCAGGACCTCAGACTGGGGCAAAGGTTCACCTTCCTACAGGACAACGACCCTAAGTACCCAGCCAAGACAACGCAGGAGTGGCTTCGGGACAAGTCTCTGAATGTCCTTGAGTGGCCCAGCCAGAGCCTGGAATTGAACCCGATCTTCTCTGGAGAGACTTGAAAATAGCTGTGCAGCAGCGCTCCCCATCCAACCTGACAGAGCTTGAGATGATCTGCAGAGAAGAATGGGAGAAACTCCCCAAATACAGGTGTTTCAAGCTTGTAGCGTCATTCCCAAGAAGACTCAAGGCTGTAATCACTGCCAAAGGTGCTTCAACAAAGTACTGAGTAAAGGGTCTGAATACATATGTAAATGTGATATTTCAGTTTTTTATTTTTTAGAAATTTGCAAAAATGTCTAAAAACCTGTTTTTGCTTTGTCATTAGATTGATGAGGGATAAACACTGTTTAATCAATTTTAGAATAAGGCTGTAACCTAACAAAATGTGGAAAAAGTCAAGGGGTCTGAATACTTTCCCAAGGCCCTGTATATCACATAATGAAGTTAGAACTGTGTCCATTCTATAAATAATACATATACATTAATACTACAGGGTAAATAACCGATCTCTAGTGGTTGTATAGATATGTGGCTTTCATCTACTATAGAATGTGTGGGAAGGCCGGAGGGACCACTGTGGATTTAGTACAGAGGAAACTCATAGATATCAAACCCCATTTGTCTATTAATGTTCTCAGAGGGGAGAGAACACAGAGAGGATGAGATGTGTCCACCTCCATTAGCCCTTACCTCTCATTTTACATTTTGGAAATCCCTCCTTAATCCCCTTCTTTCTCTTCCCTCTCTTTGTCTCACATTCTCCCTCTCTCTCCTTTCATCCCTCTGTCTTTCTATGTTAATCTCATAACCTATTGTCTGTTTCACTTCCTCCTGTCGCTCCTCTTTACAAAGACGCACCTTGACTTTGAAAACCAGCTTCGGCTTTGGCACATGAGGTAAACAACACAAAACGTCAACTCAAAAGAACAAACACACAGAGAGAAAGAGGGGGAGTCTAAATAGATTATTGTTGAAGCTACCTCCGATCGCTTAATGCATTTTACGGCCCTCCTACAACAAGGTACTGGGCAGAAAACCAGCCGAGTGAAAAAAAATACATAGAAGAAAAGAAAAAATGGAAGGAAGATGGGACTAACTCCAGGAGAGGAGAGGAAAGGGGGAACTATTAGATTTTTCCTTCAGGTAACCAGATTTGTCACATGCCCCGACAGCGTGTGTGGCAAGGCCTAAGCATGAGGGGGCGCAGCTAAGAGTCTCAGCAGCCCAGAGGTCAATGGGATGACAGCCCAGACACACTGGTAGTGGAGGGAGACAGACGGAGGCTACGCTAACACGCTAATAACACACCAACCGGGTTAGGGTTAGACATGCTAACAAATCAAATCAAAATTGTATTTGTCACATGCACCGAATACAACAGGTGTACAGCTTACCGTGAAATGCTTACTTACAAGCCCTTAACCAATAATGCAGTTCAAGAAATAGAGTTAAGAACATATTTATTAAATAAACTAAAGTAAAAAATAAAATAAAAAGTAACACAACAAAATAACAATAACGAGGCTATTTACAGGGGGTACCGAGTCAATGTGCGGGGGTACAGGTTAGTCTAGGTAATTTTTTACATGTAGGTAGGGGTAAAGTGACTACGCATAGATAATAAACAGTGAGCAGTTGCCATACGGTGATGCAACCGGTCAGGATGCTCTCGATGGTGCAGCTGTATAACTTTTTGAGGATCTGGGGACCCATGCCAAATCTTTTCAGTCTCCTGAGGCTAGCAAGATTATGCTAATGTAAAGCTATAACTGAGCCATTGATGTGTTGTACTCTGATTAAGATATTGACAGGAAGCCAATAAAGCTTGATTGGACTTAAACATTTGTTTTATGAAATGATTGAGAATTTTTTTAAAGAGAGAGGGTTTCGTGAAAGTTGGGATGAGAGGACGACTGAGAAAGAGAGAGAGAGAGAGAGAGAGAGAGAGAAAGAAAAGGGTGGTCTTTGTTGAATTGCGCTCCCATTGCATTCAGTTGTGATCAGTCCAGTTGAGTTGGGTCAGAACCAAAAGAGATCAACCACATGGCTGGTAGAGAGAGAGGGTTAGGAACCAGCTCCCATGTGGTTTATGATTAGAGGAATTTGTTGATTTATGAAGGATTTCGTTATTTTCTCTGTCATATTAATCAAGTCCAGAAGTTGAATATTAAGCAGCGAATTACGGTTTTGGAGGAGAAGATGAAAATCTAATCTAGATCATGTGTTTCACTCAACATTTTCCTATTAATAATGATTTATGACATATTTAAAACAGCCGAATATTCCACAAGTATTTACCGTACTACTGTGCCAACGCACTGCCAATACATGGCTATATGAAAATGATAGATAATTACCATAATATTGCAGAACTAACAAATCTTTGTCCAATCCATGTGTTCCAGACTGTATAACCAAGAGGAGATCTATCCCATGTATCTGTCCTCTCCTGACCCTCCACTCAGAGCCAAGAGCAACAGAACAAAAAACTAAACAATAGGGATGGATAGAGAGGAGAAATGAAAGAGGGAGACAAAGGTTGATTAAATTGGTTTTCAATTCTCAAGGCCTGTCTGATGAGAGTGTATTAATTTGCTCCATTACATATCTGAGAGCCAGTGAGTGTATTAAGAGGCAGTGTATATCATATCACTGACGGCATTAAGCTACCCCTGCCAAAAGGACCCTGGTAAAGCAGTATTATAGTACAGACAGTGACTCAGCAGCATGTCTTCATACAGCATGGTTACATACAGCATGGCTTCATACAGCAAAATTACATACAGCATGGATTCAAACAGCATGGCTTCACAAAGCATAGTTATATACAACATGGCTTCATACATCATGGCTTCATACATCATGACATCATACAGAATGTCTTCATGCAGCATGAATTCATACACCATGGCTTCTTCCAGCATGGCTTCCATCACCATGGTTTATACACACAGCATTGATTCATAAAGCATGACTTCATACAGCATGACTTCATACAGCATGGCTTCACACAGCATGGCTTCATACAACATGGTTTATACATACAGCATGGTTTTATACAGCATGGCTTGATAAAGCATGACTTCATTCAGCATGGCTTCATACAGCATTGATCCATACATCATGGTTTATACAGACAGAATGGCTTCATACAGCATGGTTTATACAGACAGAATGGGTTCATACAGTATGGCTTCATACAGCATGGTTTACACAGACAGAATTGCTTCATACATCATGGCTTCATACAGCATGGCTTCATACAGCATGGTTTATACAGACATTATGGCTTCATACAGCATGGTTTATACAGACAGAATGGCTTCATACAGTATGGCTTCATACAGCATGGTTTACACAGACAGAATTGCTTCATACAGCATGGCTGAACACAGCATGGTTTATATAGACATTATGGCTTCATACAGCATGGTTTATAAAGACAGAATGGCTTCTTAGGGTATGGCACGGATTCATACAGCATGGTTTCAAACATTATGGTTTATACAGAAAGCATGAGCATGGCTTCATACAGCATGGCTTCATACAGCATGACTTCATACAGCATTGCTTCATACATCATGGCTTCATACATCATTGCTTCATACATCATGACTTCATACATCATGGTTTCATACATCATGACTTCATACAGCATGACTTCATGCAGCATGACTTCATACAGCATGGCTTCATACAGCATGACTTCATACAGCATTGCTTCATACATCATGGCTTCATACATCATTGCTTCATATATCATGACTTCATACATCATGGTTTCATACATCATGACTTCATACAGCATGACTTCATGCAGCATGACTTCATACAGCATGGCTTCATCAAGCATGGCTTCCATCAGCATGGTTTATACAGACAGCATTGCTTCATACAGCATGACTTCATACAGTATGGTTTATACAGACAGCTTGGTTTCATACAGCATGGTTGATACAGACAGCATTGCTTAATAAATTTATACTGACAGAATGGCTTCATACAGCATGGTTACATACAACAAGGCTTCATACAGCATGGCTTCATACAGCATAGTTTATACAGACAGCATAGCTTCATGTAGCATGACTTCATACAACATTGCTTAATAAAGCATGGCATCATACAACACAGATTCATACAATATGGCTTCATACAGCATGGATTATACATACAGCATGGTTTCAAAATACAGCATGGCTTCATACATCATGGCTTCATTCATCATGACATCATACAGCATGGTTTCAAACATCATGGCTTCATACATCATGACTTCATACAGCATGTCTTCATGAAGCATGACTTCATACAGCATGGCTTCATCCAGCATGGCTTCCATCACCATGGTTTATACTGACACCATTGCTTCATACATCATGACTTGATACAGCATGACTTCATACAGCATGGCTTCATACAGCATTGCTTCTTACAACATGCTTTATACATACAGCATTGTTTCATACAACATGGCTTCATACAGCATGACTTCATTCAGCATTGCTTCATACAATGTGGCTTCATATAGAATGGTTTATACAGACAACATGGCTTCATACATCATGGTTGATACAGACAGAATTGCTTCATAAAGCATGGCATCATACAGCATGGTTTATACAGTCAGAATGGCTTCATACAGTATGGCTTCATACAGCATGGTTTATACAGACAGAATTGTGTCATACAGCATGGCTTCATACATCATGGCTTCATACATCATGCCTTCATACAGCATGGCTTCATACAGCATGTCTTCATAAATCATGGCTACATACATCATGAATTCATACAGCATTGCTTCATACAGCATGGCTGAACACAGCATGGTTTATACAGACATTGTAGCTTCATACATTATGGTTTCATACATCATGGTTTATACAGACAGCATGGCTTCATACAGCATGGCTTCATACAGCATGGTTTCATACTGCATGGCTTCATATAGAATGATTTCATACAGCATTATTTATATGGACAGCATGGCTTCAAACAGCATGTTTATACAGACAGCATTGCTCAATACAGTATGGCTTAATACAGCATGGCTTCATACAGCATGGTTTATACAGACAGCATGGCTTCGTATAGGTTGACTTCATACAACATGGCTTCATAAAGCATTGCTTCATACAACATGTCTTCATGCAGCATGGTTACATACAACATGGCTTCAACCAGCATGGCTTCACACAGCATGGCTTCATACAGCATGACTTCATACAGCATGACTTCATACAGCAATACTTCATAAATCATGGTTTATACAGACATCATGGCATCATACAACTTGGCTTCATATAGAATGGCTTCATACAAAATGGATTCATACAGCATGGCTTCATACATTATGGATTATACATACAGCATGGCTTCATACAGCATCGTTTCAAAATACAGCATGGCTTCATACATCATGGCTTCATACATCATGACTTCAAACAGCATGGCTTCCTACATCATGGCTTCATACATCATGACTTCATACATCATGTCTTCATGAAGCATGACGTCATACAGCATTGCTTCAAACAGCATGACTTCATACAACATGGTTTATACAACATGGTTTATACATAAAGCATGGCTTCATACATCATGACTTCATTCAGCATTGCTTAATACAGCACTGCTTCATACAGAATGGCTTTCTACAGCATGGTTTATACAGACATTATGGCTTCATACAGCATGGCTTCATACAGCATGGTTTATACAGACAGAATTGCTTCATACAGCATGGCTTCATACAGCATGGCTTCATACAGCATGGCTTCATACATCAAGGCTTCATACATCAAGGCTTCATACATCATGACTTCATATAGCAAGGCTTCATACATCATGGCTTCATACAGTTGGTTTCATGAAGCTTGGCTTCATACAGCATGGCTTCTTACATCATGGAATCATACAGCATGGCTTCATACAGCATGGCTTCATACAGCATGGCTTCATACAACATGGTTTATACATACAGTATGGTTTCATACATCATGGCTTCATACATCATGACTTCATACAACATGGTTTATACATACAGTATGGTTTCATACATCATGGCTTCATACATCATGACTTCAAGCAGTTGGTTTCATACAGCACGATGTCCATCACCATGGTTTATTCTGACAGCATTGCTTCATATAGCATGATTTTATACAGCATGACATCATACAGCATGTTTACATACAGCATTGTTTCATACAACTTGGTTTATACATACAGCATGGTTTCATACAGCATGGCTTCATACAGTATGACTTCATTCAGCATTGCTTCATACAGCATGGCTTCATATAACATGGTATATACAGACATTATAGCTTCATACATCATAGTTTCATACATCATGGTTTATACAGACAGCATTTGCCTCATACAGCAT
The DNA here is from genome assembly GCF_020615455.1 of Coregonus clupeaformis. NCBI lineage: Eukaryota > Metazoa > Chordata > Actinopteri > Salmoniformes > Salmonidae > Coregonus > Coregonus clupeaformis. The sequence continues at coordinate 19,682,664 of NC_059197.1, read as the reverse complement.
GGCTTCATACAGCATGATTTCATACTGCATGGCTTCATGCAACATGGCTTCATACTGCATGGATTCATACAGCAAGGCTTCATACAGCATGGCTTCATACATCATGGCTTCATACAGCATGGTTTCATACATCATGGCTTCATACAGCATGGTTTCATACAGCATGGCTTCATACTGCATGGATTCATACAGCATGGGTTCATACAGCATGGCTTCATACAGCATGGTTTCATACATGTCCCGTGTAGCTCAGTTGGTAGAGCATGGCGTTTGCAACGCCAGGGTTGTGGGTTCGATTCCAACGGGGGACCATTACGATAAAATAAAAAAGTTATGCACTCACTAACTGTAAGTCGCTTTGGATAAGAGCGTCTGCTAAATGACTAAAACATAAATGTAAACATACATAATTTCGTCATGCAGCATGATTTCATACATCATGACTTCATACAGAATGGCTTCATACAGGATTGCTTCATGCATTATGGATTATACAGACAGCATGGTTGATAAAGACAGTATTGCTTCATACAGCATGGCTTATACAGACAGCATGGCTTCATACAGTCATGCTGCATGAAGCCATACTGTATGAAGCCATCATTTACATTTTACATTTACATTTTAGTCATTTAGCAGACGCTCTTATCCAGAGCGACTTACAGTTAGTGAGTGCATAATTTTTTTTAAATCATACTTGCCCCCCGTGGGAATCGAACCCACAACCCTGGTTTATACAGACATTTATACAGACAGCATTGCTTCATACAGCATGGCTTATACAGACAGCATGGCTTCATATATCATGGTTTAAACAGACATAATTGCTTCATACATCATGGCTTCATACAGCATGGCTTCATACATCATGGCTTCATGCAGCATGGCTTCATACAGCATGGATTATACAGACAGCCTGGTTGATACAGACAGCATTGCTTCATACATTTACATTTTAGTCATTTAGCAGACGCTCTTATCCAGAGTTAGTGCATACATTATTTTTTATTTTTTTCATGGGAATCAAACCCACAACCCTGGCGTTGCAAACGCCATGCTCTACCAACTGAGCTACATCCCTGCCGGCCATTCCCTCCCCTACCCTGGACGACGCTGGGCCAATTGTGCGCCGCCCCATGGGTCGCGGCCAGCTACGACAGAGCCTGGATTCGAACCAGGATCTCTAGTGGCACAGCGCCACTCGGGCATGGTTTATACAGACAGCGTTGCTCAATACAGCATGACTTCATAAATCATGTCTTTATACATAATGATTTCATACAGCATGGCTTCATACAACATGGCTTCATACAGCATGGCTTCATACAGCATGGCTTCATACAACCTGGTTTATACAGACAGAATGGCTTCATACAGCACGGTTTATACATTTACATTTACATTGACATTTTAGTCATTTAGCAGAAGCTCTTATCCAGAGCGACTTACAGTTACAGTGAGTGCATACATTTATTTATTTTTTCATACTGGCCCCCTGTGGGAATCGAACCCACAACCCTGGCGTTGCAAACGCCATGCTCTACCAACTGAGCTACATCCCTTATACAGACAACATTGCTTCATACAGCATGGCTTCATACAGCATGGCTTCATACAGCATGGTTCAAACAGAGAGCATGGCTTCATACAGCATGGCTTCATACAGCATGGGTTCATACAGCATGGGTTCATACGGTATGGGTTCATACAGCATGGGTTCATACGGTATGGCTTTCTACTGGCCCTCTGTTCAGCAGTAGTCTACATGGATCTGTTTGTTTATGCAGATGAGGATGTTTTCAGTGTTTGTGAGCAGTGTGCTCAATCCCATTGCTCTTTTCTGTAGTTGGTGTAATGCAGGATATGTGGATTGTACAATACTCCAACATGTGTACTGATGGGCTAACTGGTGAGTGAGTGAGTAAATGAATGAATGTATGCCAACACCTCCCCTTCAGCATCCCTCCCTAACTCTCTCTCTGTCTGTCTCGCTCTCTCCCTCTCCCCCTCTCTCTTTTCTCTCTCTCTTTTCTTTCTTTCTCTCTCTCTCTCTCTCTCTCTCTCTCTCTCTCTCTCGCTCTCTCTCCACCCCCCCACCCCCTTCATCTGTGTGTGAATGTGAAAGGGATCTCTTCAGAGCTGTCACCATTCTTTCATGAGCGCTATTCATCATGTTTCCCACTGAGCCGCGTGTGCAGGTGTTTACTGTAAAGCAGCGAATAGAAGAAAAGCCTGAATGAAATGTCGACAGTCTGAAGCCAGGCCTGCTGGTCAACAGATGGAGGGAAGGATAGACGTGGTCGATCATTATTAGAGCCTCTAACAAATAAAGTTCTCCCATCCAACATATAGAGGAGAGGAATCCAAGCCCAGGTCCAGTTGGTGATGTTACAGACCACCCTGTCGGTTCAGAAAGGCTTCTAGAAAAAGGAGAAGTATGCTAGTGGTGGAGGCGAAGTGAGCTTCAGTGTTTCTGACAGAGGCCAAGCACCAGGCAGACCTCAGCCGTGGCAGGAGGAGTACAGGACTGCCTTGCTGGCAGATAGAAGTGCACACCACTTTAAAAGTGTTTAATAAAAATGTTCTGTTGTTGGCCATAAGGGTGCATCTTGATTGTCTTAAGTGGCCCCCTTCCTTCATCTGCACTAATATGTAAATGTGAGGACAATATGCTGAATGCATTAGAAGAAGTTTGCTTTCATCAGTCCAGAGGAGACAAAGGAGATGAGGGAAGGAAGCCAATGTAGACTTTTGAGATGCACCCTATATGCATGTACAGCATGTGTGCCTCCTCCCATCATTGGGGGAATATCTGGAAACACTTAACCACAAAGTATGAAGGATTTAAGTAGTTAATAATAATTCTACATTTTATAGGTGCTTTGGTTGGCGTTGGGAGTTATACTGAGTTGCAAGTGCCTCACTAACACACATACACATTCAGACAAAGACTATCAGACACAGACCACAAAGACTGTCAGACACAGACCACAAATACTGTCAGACACAGACCACAAAGACTGTCAGACACAGACCACAAAGACTGTCAGACACAGACCACAAAGACTGTCAGACACAGACCACAAACAGACACACTGACAGACACCCACATGGCAAAATAACAAATGACTGCTCCCAAAACATGTCTGCACCACTTGTTAGGGTTGACAGTCAATGCCGGTCTGTGTGTCTGTCCTCTCTCTCTCTCTCTCTCTCTCTCTCTCTCTCTCTCTCTCTCTCTCTCTCTCTCTCTCTCTCTCTCTCTCTCTCTCTCTCTCTCTCTCTCTCTCTCTCTCTCTCTCTCTCTCTCTCTCTCTCTCTCTCTCTCTCTCTCTCTCTCTCTCTCTCTCTCTCTCTCTCTCTCTCTCTCTCTCTCTCTCTCTCTCTCTCTCTCTCTCTCTCTCTCTCTCTCTCTCTCTCTCTCTCTCTCTCTCTCTCTCTCTCTCTCTCTCTCTCTCTCTCTCTCTCTCTCTCTCTCTCATAGCGTAATGTTTTATCTGATGTGTTTAACATTGGCTCCATCACAAAGCCATGCCACGATGAGGTATTGAACAGTAACATTAACCGGGATTCCATCCAACCTTTTAATGCGAGTACATTACATTTTGGAAATAAATTGTCAAGACAGGCCTGATGGAAATGTGTCATTAAACTTTCCAAATGTCAAGAAACCAAATTATGCTAAACAAGGTGGGATCTTCTTGTCAGTAAAATTAATTATGCGAGAAATGGTGGTGGAAACCATCATATCGAAGTAAACCTGGAGTCATGTGATGACATGTTGTGTGGGCCTTCCACTACAACTCGAGACAGCATGCAGTTTATTAGGCTACAGATTAAATAAATTATGATGACCTTCACAGGGTGGTGAAATTGCACGGTGATGAGCTTGATGCTCCTTTCCAATAAATATTGAGGGTCTTACACAGGTGACACGATGATCGATGCTTGGCTGCCGTTTGACAAATAAAAATAATCTTGCTTTTTTGTCCATAATAATCTCATCAGGTAAACTATACCAGCACTGTATCGGCGAGCAGTTGGCTAGAGTGCATGTGCCAAGACCAGAGTGGGCACATTCGCTGTTTAACACAAAATGTTTTGTGATAAAACCATCAGTAGAGTTGAAAATGCGATGGAAACCCATTTAACAAAAAAATCTATAATTCAGTACATGAGAATTTAAGTTATTTTTATGTGCACTACATCATCACGCACAGCCTTTTATCCTAAATAAGCCACCTCTGGTGGGAAAAATGGTTTATGCAGATTTTAGAATATTCAAATGAAAATCTGTCATCAATTGGATGGAAACCTAGCTATTGTAACAATATTAGGAATGCTGATCCACATAACTAGTTGAAATGAGTCAACGAGCCATGTTGTAAATTACAGTAGGTGCTCTCAGTACATGGTGAGATGATAACCACTGTGTTGAAACACACAAAGGAAGCCTGTGAGCCCTCCAGGGGGATAGTATGTTCTCCGTAGGTAATCCAGACATCTGTCACATTATCCTAATGAAAAGTAATAAGAGCACTCCAAATGATTTACTCCCCTGGCTGTCCCTGAGCGGTGTAAAATAAGATAACATTAACCCGAGTTATACTGCCTGCCACGGTGAAGGGCCATAGCATACATAGACAGGCACACACACACACACACACACACACACACACACACACTCATGCACACACGCAGGCACACACACACACACACACAGACATTCACACGCACATACACGCGCACACACACGCGCACACACACACACACACACACACACACACACACACACACACACACACACACACACACACACACACACACACACACACACACACACACACACACACACACACACACACACACATACACACATACACACACACACACACACACACACACACACACATACACACACATACACAGGCCCTGCCACTTATCTAGTATATACCCTCCATAGGGGAGTGTTCCTGTTCCCCAGACGTTATAAAGTACCACCCATATGAAACAATAAAACATACGATTCATACAGTAGAATACATATACATTCATCCCCCGCTGACAGGGGCTGAAATAAAGCATTGACAGAAAAGCAGAGGAGACTGTGACAGGGAATGTGTTTGTGGAGAGTGAGAGAGGGAGAGAGGGAGAGCAGGAGAGAGGGAGAGAGGGGGGAGGAAGGAGGAGAAGAGGGGGGAGGAGAGAAGAGAAGAGACAAAAGAGGAGACAGAGATGGGAGGATTTTTGAAGGAGAGTATAAATCTAATGACAGCCTGCTGAGGGGAGAGAGGGAGAGAGGGAAGAGTGGAGAAGCAACTGTGAGAGAGAAGAGTTGGCCCCTGAATGGCTGGTGAGCGATGCAACCTATCACATGTCACCTGTGATAGTGCTGTAATCAAAGACTAACCACAGGGAGAGTGAAACCATCTCTCTGTCTCTCTCACTCACACACACATGCACTCACACACATACACTCACACAGAGGGAGAGAGGGGGGAGGGAGGGAGGGAATAGAAGATACAGGACTGGGGAGCAGAAATATATCTGCAGTTCAAACCACCTCTCTCTCTCTCTCTCTGTCTGTTTTTTCCCTCACTCTCTTTCTGTCTGTGTGACAGATTTATTAAGATGCAAGGATCTGAACAAGTCCCCAGCTCCCTCTCTTCCTCTCCTCTTCAATCATCCCTCGCTCTCATCCCGGCTCCACAGACTGACAGACAGCCCCCCCTCTCTACGTCCCTCAGTCCCAGCCTTACCTGAGCTGAGCTCTGAAAGACAAGGCAGAAAAGAGGGAAGGGGGGAGGAGGAGAGGGGAGACAGAGAAGATCAATGATCTCTTTCTCAGGTCCCTGTGGCCTGCTTCAGAAGATTCTCTTCATCCAGAAGTCCATCAAACACACACAAACACTGATGCACTCATCAATGTTATGTCCTCCAACATGTTTCCATTCCATATGAAGTTGTCTTCAGTTGAATAGCCTGGATTAGAGTGTATTTTTTTAAGCACACACAGGTGAAAGGGATGAGAGAGAGAAAGGGATTGTGACCTGGCCTGCCTCTATAGATCTCAGAGCTGACTGACTACGTGGCCAATCACATTTTTAGTCATTTAGCAGACACTCTTATCCAGAGCGACTTACAGGAGCAATTAGGGTTAAGTGCCTTGCTCAAGGGCACATCGACAGATTTTTCACCTAGTCGGCTCAGGGATTAGAACCAGCGACCTTTCGGTTACTGGCACAACGCTCTTAACCACTAAGCTACCTGCCGCCCCAGACTCTCAAAATACTCTCTAATGAATAGTCATGTAATCCCCTCATTGAGATGGAGAGAACAGGACGGACGCTAATGCATTCAACCAGGGATATCACACAAACACGCAAGCAAGCAGGCAAGCGCGCACGCACACACACTATCCTTGTGGGGACCAAACAATTGAAAGCTAGCTAGCCTTTTTAGCTTCCCACACCTCCATGTGAAATAATCTGATTTATAATTTAAAAAATATGCCCGGCAAATATTCTTCTACTTGCCGGTGTTACCTAAAACATGATCCCAGTTTGATATGCTGCTTGGGTATTCATTTCCATATCAGCTAAAAATAGAATGGTGGTGGAGAAAAATAACATATCTCACAGCAGTTTTTACCAGGAGCCTGCAATCACTAGTTATTAGTCAGCTGTTTTTACCAGTAGCCTGCAATCACTAGTTATTAGTCAGCTGTTTTTACCAGTAGCCTGCAATCACTAGTTATTAGTCAGCTGTTTTTACCAGTAGCCTGCAATCACTAGTTATTAGTCAGCTGTTTTTACCAGTAGCCTGCAATCACTAGTTATTAGTCAGCTGTTTTTACCAGTAGCCTGCAATCACTAGTTATTAGTCAGCTGTTTTTACCAGTAGCCTGCAATCACTAGTTATTAGTCAGCTGTTTTTACCAGTAGCCTGCAATCACTAGTTATTAGTCAGCTGTTTTTACCAGTAGCCTGCAATCACTAGTTATTAGTCAGCTGTTTTTACCAGTAGCCTGCAATCACTAGTTATTAGTCAGCTGTTTTTACCAGTAGCCTGCAATCACTAGTTATTAGTCAGCTGTTTTTACCAGTAGCCTGCAATCACTAGTTATTAGTCAGCTGTTTTTACCAGTAGCCTGCAATCACTAGTTATTACTTCTAAGTAAAATACATTTTGGGGGGGATTCTAATAAGTCTACAATATGTTCTTATCAATGCAAAATAGCCTATTGATCAGATCAAGGAACGAAGCAATCTTCATTGCCTACACAACACTGCCCCCACGGCTACGGAAGGGTTGATACAGTGCGTTACAATTTGAATAAGGCACGGGAGAATGTCGAATGTCTGAGCACACCACAAGGAGCCGCCCCTTTTGTAATGAAAAACGACATTGCGACACTGCGCTACACTCTGTAGGCTACGTCTGCGTATTCTGTGTAGAACCCTTAACCCTAACCCTAACTTTAACCCCAAACCCATAACCCTTACCCTAACCCTAATTGTAACCCTAATCCTAAACCTAACCCCTATGCCTAAAATTGCCTTTTTCCTTGTGGGGACCGGCAAAATGTCCCCACCTGTCCAAATGTTCCTTGTTTTACTATCCTTGTGAGGACTTCTGGTCCCCAAGGAGAGTAAAACCAAAAACACACACACACATAAACACAGACACGCATACAAACGCACACACACATTTCCCTCAGCTTTTCTGCCTTTTTACTTAATCTGAGCTAATTACTCTCTAGAGAGACAAGGGTTTGAAAAGGGAAGAGTTCCAGATCATTCTAGCAGTCGACTACACAGTATGTTTGTCCCATTCTGCGTGTGTATGTGAACTGCGAGTGTTTACAGAGAGAAAGAGGAGAATATGAAGTTTGATTGATAGTCCTTCTTTGTTTCTCTGTCTTTCTCACCCACTAAAACTCTCACACACACGTCTCTTGCTATTTACTGAAGTTTAAACATGTCTGTCTCTCATTTCCCCTCTTTATCAATCATTCATTTTTTTATTGTCATGTATTCAGCCAATGTGAAATAAACACAGAATATCTTGAAACAAGCTCGTCTATCATTCTCCCTCTTTTTCACTCTCCTCCTTTCATCCTTGTCATGCACTTGGCTAATATGAAATAAACATGGTAACAAACCAACCCCTCTGTGCCAGTAAACACCCCTTCAGACCCATGGAATGAGCACAACCCACAAGATACTCTCAATTAAATCCAGAGTGGACTGTTCTATTCTAACACCTTGTTCAGGGTGATATGGTTGTCATCTTGGCTCATGTCTTAATTAAAGCTGTGTTGATGTCAGTTGGAGAGAGAGGGCCCATCACCTGTTTCCTCTCTAGGTTTTAATAAGTTACCAGAGAAGACACAGCTGTGGAATTAGATGGAGCCTAGGGGGGCCCATGGGAGACACATTGAGCATAACCATTTCAAAATGTCACGCAGAAACAGGGAACCAACCTCAGCTTCAAAATGGATAACATCCCAGCTGACACACCACAGTAACGGGAGGGAGGGAGGGAGGGATGGAGGGAAAACAGACTATGACAAACGAGAGGAGAGGAAAGAGGGATATAAGATTAGCGAATAATGGAGACAGAGAAAACCAAATCAAACAGATGAAAATGTTATTTTTTTAAACATAAAGTGGGTAAAGCAAAGAGAGCAAGAGTGAATGGAAAGGGGTCAAAAGGAGGAAAGGAAAGCAAAACAGGGAGGGCTGCATTCTATTTACTCTCCACACCAGTGACCTAGAGGGGCTCCAGAATAACGTCTATATTTGTGTTGGCCCCAGCCCTGGATATTGTCATGCTGATTCACATTTATTTATATATATTTCTGGATTTGTTCTGCTCGAAGAGGTCCTGTTTGAGTTGGCGGTGCTCTGCCGGACCCATCTGTTTCTGCTCACCCCGGTTCTGTTCTGTTCTGAATCATGGACAGAAGGATGGATGCAATCCAGAACCATGGAGGGCTCTAAAAACAGGTCCAAAAATATTTGTATTTACCCAAATCCATAATTCATTTCTCTGGTTGATCTCCACTATGAATCAGTGCTGGGGGGCTGGATGTTGTTAGAGGCCTGGGTCGCTGCCCCTCCTCCTCACTGGAAACACAGTGATGACAGAACACTGTTAGACCTCGTTCTTAGAATGCTACCTCAACATCATAATAATTGCGCTAACGTCACTCCAATATTCGATTCCTGATGAAAACGGGACTATTTGGCAGTTCGGTTGAAAGGTAAACTATCTGGAACTCAGTAATGCCAAGTCCAGTATCTGAAGAAGTGAATCATTGGGAAGTTCACTTCCTCATTCTGGTACTTAGATAAGTCCAACCAACTGTCCAACAAGTTGACCAATACTGATCACCAAGTTAACAAGCCATAGAGAGAGATGGAGAGATGGCGTGGCATAGAGACAGAGAAAAAAAAGAAGAGAGAGAGAAAAGGGGGATAAGGTCAGAGAAAGTGAACTCTAATGTTTCTATTTGACCTGGTTTACTATCTTAATCCCACCTCATGACACCTTGTCAGCCTGTTACAGTATCCACTCCATTACACACACTCTAGTGTGTAGGTCTCAGATGGTTCCTATGTGGATGGGCTATGTATTTCAGTATGATAATAGTTTACCAACATCTACATGGTATATGCCCTCTAACATAACTAAGTCCTGCTAGGAAGGGCAGAGGCATTTCTTACAGCACCCGTCTCTCCAACATAAGTCTAGGACCTCTGTAGTGTAGCAGGGTGTGTGAAGATGCCATGACTCTCTCGGCGCTGCATGACATCATCTCTGACCTACTTCTGTAACAGCGAGCGGGCAGCAGCCCTTTAAGACGTCTTCTCTACTCTCTTTGCATTTTTTTAAAGCGCAAACTCAACTCACTGCCTGCATTCCCTGCAGCCCAGAATTACCACAACCATCATCATGATTCTTAAACCCAATAAATGAAGGAAAGACTAACCCCTAGAAAAACTCCTATGTGGATCACTGTGTGGAGATGGTAGGGCTAACAGCCAGCCGGTAATCTGATGAATATGTATGTCAGTGAAGGAGAGAAAGACATTCGCTCATCCCAGGCCAGAAAAGCCTGCAGCCTAATTCAAGGGAAGCCCTTGGGATAATATTACGAGAGAGAGAGAGAGAGAGAGAGAGAGAGAGAGAGAGAGAGAGAGAGAGAGAGAGAGAGAGAGAGAGAGAGAGAGAGAGAGAGAGAGAGAGAGAGAGAGAGAGAGAGAGAGAGAGAGAGAGAGAGAGAGAGAGAGAGAGACAGAGAGACAGAGAGACAGAGAGAGAAAGAGAGAGACAGAGACAGAGAGAGAAAGAGAGAGAGAGACAGAGAGAGAGAGAGAGAGAGAGAGAGAGAGACAGAGAGACAGAGAGAGAAAGAGAGAGAGAGAGAGAGACAGAGAGAGAGAGAGAGAGAGAGAGAGACAGAGAGACAGAGAGACAGAGAGAGAAAGAGGAGAGAGAGAGAGAGAGAGAGAGAGAGAGAGAGAGAGAGAGAGAAAAGGAGTGAAGAAACAGAGAGATAAGATTATATTTGACACGTTGAAATCCCGTCCTTCCCTCTGTGTTTCAGAGGAAAGACAGAGACATGGAGAGAGCAGATCAGTAGAACCTTAATGTTCCTTCAACACATCATATATTCAGCACTATGCAGCTGAACCAGATAGTGAACCAGATTAGTAAAATAAAGGAGCATCTTAGTAAATGGAAAATATGTAGATCATACTATATTCAGAAATATAGTAGATCTAGTGTAGTAACCACTTTGAAAAGAAGGTTGACGACATTCGATCCTCGTTTGCTAAGTCTAATGACACTGCTGGTCCTACTCACACTGCCCTTCCCTATGCTTTGACTTCTTTCTCCCCTCTCTCTCCAGATAAAATCCTGCGACTTGTGACTGCAGGCCGCCCAACAACCTGCCCGCTTGACCCCATCCCCTCCTCTCTTCTCCAGACCATCTCCGGTGACCTTCTCCCCTACCTCACCTCGCTGATCAACTCATCCTTGACCGCTGGCCATGTCTCTTCCGTCTTCAAGAGAGCGAGAGTTGCTCCCCTTCTCAAAAAACCAACACTCGATCCCACTGATGTCAACAACTACAGACCAGTATCCCTTCTTTCTTTTCTTTCCAAAACTATTGAGCGTGCCATCTTTAGCCAACTCTCTTGCTATCTCTCTCAGAATGACCTTCTTGATCCAAACCAGTCAGGTTTCAGGACTGGTCATTCAACTGAGACTGCTCTTCTCTGTGTCACGGAGACTCTCCGCACTGCTAAAGCTAACTCTCTCTCCTCTGCTCTTGTCCTTCTAGACCTGTCTGCTGCCTTTGATACTGTGAACCATCAGATCCTCCTCTCCACCCTCTCCGAGCTGGGCATCTCCGGCGCGGCTCACTCCTGGATTGCGTCCTACCTGACCGGTCGCTCCTACCAAGTGGCGTGGCGAGAAGCTGTCTCCGCACCACGTGCTCTCACCACTGGTGTCCCCCAGGGCTCAGTTCTAGGCCCTCTCCTTTTCTCCCTATACACCAAGTCACTTGGCTCTGTCATATCCTCACATGGCCTCTCCTATCATTGCTACGCTGACGATACACAACTAATCTTCTCCTTTCCCCCTTCTGATAACCAGGTGGCGAATCGCATCTCTGCATGTCTGGCAGACATATCAGTATGGATGACGGATCACCACCTCAAGCTGAACCCTGGCAAGACGGAGCTGCTCTTCCTCCCGGGGAAGGACTGCCCGTTCCATGATCTCGCCATCACGGTTGACAACTCCGCTGTGTCCTCCTCCCAGAGTGCGAAGAGCCTAGGCGTGACCCTGGACAACACCCTGTCGTTCTCCGCCAACATCAAGGCGGTGACCCGCTCCTGCAGGTTCATGCTCTACAACATTCGGAGAGTACGACCCTGCCTTACACAGGAAGCGGCACAGGTCCTAATCCAGGCACTTGTCATCTCCCGTCTGGACTACTGCAACTCGCTGTTGGCTGGCCTCCCTGCCTGTGCCATTAAACCCCTACAACTCATCCAGAATGCCGCAGCCCGTCTGGTGTTCAACCTTCCCAAGTTCTCTCACGTCACCCCCCTCCTCCGCACACTCCACTGGCTTCCAGTTGAAGCTCGCATCCGCTACAAGACCATGGTGCTTGCCTATGGAGCAGTGAGGGGAACGGCACCTCTGTACCTTCGGGCTCTGATCAGTCCCTACACCCAAACGAGGGCATTGCGTTCATCCACCTCTGGCCTGCTGGCTCCCTTCCTCTGCGGAAGCACAGCTCCCGCTCAGCCCAGTCAAAACTGTTCGCTGCTCTGGCACCCCAATGGTGGAACAAGCTCCCCTCACGACGCCAGGACAGCGGAGTCACTCACCACCTTCCGGAGACATTTGAAACCCCACCTCTTTAAGGATTACCTGGGATAGGATAAAGTAATCCTTCTACCCCCCCCCCCCAAAAAAATTTGTAAAGTGGTTATCCCACTGGCTATAGGGTGAACGCACCAATTGGTGAGTCGTTCTGGATAAGAGCGTCTGCTAAATGACGTAAATGTGCCCTTGAGCAAGGCACTTAACCCCAATTGCTCCTGTAAGTCGCTCTGGTTAAGAGCGTCTGCTAAATGACTAAAATGTAAATGTAAATGTAAATGTAACATGTAGTATGTCTAGCTAGCCCCTCCCTTTGGCTGTTGTGGTGATATTTCCTTGGCAACCCCTCATCCAGTGATTATTTGAGCAGCAGGGAAACTCCACCTCTCACTAATCAATACACCTCCAACTCTCTATCCCTCCTTCTGTATCCCTACTTCTGTATCCCTCCTTCTATTGTAAACTGTCATGGTCAAAACAAATAGATTCAATGGTTGTAAAGATGGGGAGAGGTCTGTCCGTAAAAAAAAGAGATGCTCTGCTTTTTTGACACCACACTCCAAAAAGCAAGTTCTGCAGGCTCTAGTTTTGTCTTATCTTGATTATTGTCCAGTCGTGTGGTCGAGTGCTGCAAGGAAGACCTAGTTAAGCTGCAGCTGGTCCAGAACAGAGCAGCACGTCTTGCTCTTCATTGTAATCAGAGGGCTGATCTAAATACTATGCATGCCAGTCTCTCTGCCAGTCTCCCTTGGCTAAGAGTTGAGGAGAGACTGACTGCATCACTTATTTTTATAAGAAACATGAATGTGTTGAAAATCCCAAATTGTTTGCATAGTCAACTTACACACAGCTCTGACACACACACTTACCCCACCAGACATGCCACCAGGGGTCTTTTCACAGTCCCCAAATCCAGAACAAATTCAAGAAAGCGTACAGTATTATATAGAGCCATTATTGCATGGAACTCCATTCCATCTCATATTGCTCAAATAAACAGCAAACCTGGTTTCAAAAAACAGATAAAGCAACATCTCACGGCACAACACCTCTCCCCTATTTGACCTAGATAGTTTGTGTGTATGTATTGAGATGTAGGCTATATGTGCCTGTTTTTGTCTATTAATGTTCTGTATTATGTCATGTTTCATGTTTTGTGTGGACCCCATGAAGAGTAGCTGCTGCTTTTGCAATAGCTAATGTGGATCTTAATAAAATACCAAAATACCAAATACCCATTTATCCCTCGTTACTTTTCAATCCCTCCATATATAGCACTTTTTTACATCTATCGCTCACTACTCTGTATCCTTTTTCATCTAACTGCAATTTAATCTGGGAAAAGTATCAACTATGCATGGTGTGTGTATGAAAGAGAATGTTAATTAAATGAATTTCTCTGTGTAAGTTTGTGTGCCTGTCGCTGTGGTGAAGTCTTCAGGAATGTTAGTGTGCGTGTATGTATGTGTATGTGTGTGTTTGTGTGTGTGTGTGTGTGTGTGTGTGTGTGTGTGTGTGTGTGTGTGTGTGTGTGTGTGTGTGTGTGTGTGTGTGCCCTTGCCTCATCGTCTCCATGTGTCAGCAGCCTCAGCAGGGGGCATATTGGGACGACCTAGAGAACAGCTGGAGGATGCCAACTGTGGAACAAACACGGGGGGTTACTCCCTCCCATAAAACCCACTATAAGCGGACTTAACCATTTAAAACCCTACATATACAGAGCCGCCAGAACCATCTCTTCAATCACAGCTAACATCCAACCACATTCTATCATTTCAGATCCACTTACAGTAAACGGACACAATGAGGGGACTAAATGATGGGATAAAAACAAACATAAAAGACAAAATAACAACTCAACATTGTGAAACCAGCTGGCACAGCACCATTACAGCATTACAGAGTCCTGGCCTACACTGGGAGTGATAGTGTTTCTCATTTAAACTGGTTTGCGGTGGGGGCTGAGTCAGAAGGGAAATATTGGATACTCCCCCCTCCCTCTCCCTCTCCCTCTCCCTCTCTCTCACACACTTGTCTCGAAAATCTTCCTACCCCTGTCATTATCATTATCATTATCATTATCTCTCTCTCTCTCTCTCTCTCTCTCTCTCTCTCTCTCTCTCTCTCTCTCTCTCTCTCTCTCTCTCTCTCTCTCTCTCTCTCTCTCTCTCTCTCTCTCTCTCTCTCTCTCTCTCTCTCTCTCTCTCTCTCTCTCTCTCTCTCTCTCTCTCTCTCTCTCTCTCTCTCTCTCTCTCTCTCTCTCTCTCTCTCTCTCTCTCTCTCTCTCTCTCTCTCTCTCTCTCTCTCTCTCTCTCTCTCCACCCCGTTAGCACGCCATATAGGTGCAATCTGCAATTCAAACAATAATAACTGTTTTGGTAAACAGCTGAGGGATGGAGTAAAATAAGCTTAGCCTGTATTTTGGGTATGACTGTTTAACTAAGCTCATGACATATTTACAGTGCCTTGCAAAAGTACTCAGACCCCTTGGACTTCTTCACATTTTATTGTGTTACAAAGTGGAATTAAAACAGATGTAATTGTTATTTATTGTTTAAAAAATCTACACAAAATACTATGTAATGTCAAAGTGGGAAAAAAATTCTAACATTTTTTTACAAATTAATATAAATTAAATAACTAATATATAGTTGTTGCATAAGTATTCAACTCCCTCAGTCAATACATTTTAGAAACACCTTCCGCTCCCAGTCTCTGGTGTAAAGCAGACTGAAGCAGGTTATCCTCTAGGATTTTGTCTGTGCTTAGCTCCATTATGTTTCTTTTTATCCTGAAAAAATCCCCAGTATTTGCCGATGTCAAGCATACCCATATGATGCAGCCACCACCATGCTTGACAATAAGGAGGCAGTTACTCAGTGATGTGTTGTGAAGGCTTTGCAATTAGGCCAAAACGTGTATTCCTTTGCTATGTTTTTGGCAGTTTTACTTTAGTGCCTTATTGCATATAAGATGCATGTTTTGGAACATTTTTATTCTATATGTTTTGTATTCTTTTCAC